>NC_054830.1:29926818-30229848 GCF_018345385.1 Vulpes lagopus | reverse complement strand
TTTGGGGCAAATTTTGTTCATGAGAATGTCTTGAATCACCTGTGCTGAATCAATCCATGAAGGCTTCCCTAGGAAGGGCATGATCTCAGGTAGGGAGGCTTTCTGCAACTGAGGACAACCTTGTCTTCTGACCCTTTTCTCCCACAGCTGGACAGCAATGCACCTTCCTTGATGAGCTAATGGGGCAATGCATCTTTGTGTATGCCACGGTCTGGAATACTTTCTCTCTGGAGAACAAGGCTGTCTGTTAACTGAGTATATCAACGAATCCCTGGAAGTGCAAGAGAGATTCCAAACTGAATTTAGAGGTTAACCTACAGAGAGATGAACTACTCTTTGTAATAAAGTAGGAGGCTTTTTTTTTTTTTTTAATTCGCTAGAGGTCAGTGAGTAAATGGATAAAAACAGAGAGGGTCAAGAAATTGGGCTAAAAACTAATGCCTGGTATCTAAATTAACAAAAATGGCTAAAGGACTTTTGAAGCTCTAAAATGTAGATATGTATTTTTAAATTATCTGCATACAATCCTGCAGCCTCACTTCCTACTCTAGTGACTTATTCTGTTCCTTTATTTAAAAAATATGCTTTCTGTCTACATACATCTGTTTAGTCCGTTAGAGGACATTCAAAAGGTTAAGCTCAACACATTTTAGCTTAAGAAAACACAGAATATACCTTATGCTCTTCTTCATCCAACTCTTTGTATTTTCAAAGAGGCTGTGTAAAAAGAGACCCCTGGCTAGCATGGGCCCTGGGGCTGTCTTATTGACCCTGAGCTTCTCCTGTTTTTCTAACTCTCTTGTTTATGTGAATCGTTTGGTGGTTACTATGGCAAAAGATTAACTATAAGATATAAAGTAACTCTATATGATAGGAGAGCTGAGGGTGAATACCCAAAAAGGGACAAACTTGGGTTCCCATTTCAAGGCTGGAATTCAGACCTCATTGGAGAAAGTATAGATGGTAGAAAAATTCCCTTGTTTGTTGGGCCAGAGCTGGTCTATTTGCCCAGTTGCTGGGCAAATAGGAAGCAACCCTTGGAGCAAGGTGGGGTGCAATTGGACATCCAAACTTACACAGGAAGTTGAGGAGATATGGGCAGAAAATCCAGGTGTCAGTGTCCTATTGAAGGGACCATAGAAAGGTGAATCTAACTGGGGCTTATAACTCACTGAGAACCCATATTCTGGGCTCACCATGGAGGCAAAGTCCCATTGGATGTCCTTCCATCCATACAATGACTGTCAAGGCAGCCTTTGCAATCAACAGTAGATCCCTTTTCCTCCAGTGCCCTGTTTTGAGAAAGCTTTGCATTGTGCTCATTGTAAAGGAGAAATGCTTTTTTTTTTTTTTTTTTTTTTTTTAGGAGAAATGCTTAAAGAGATTCTATCCATTATTGCAGAGCAGGTGGGTATTGAAGTATGAATTTGGAGTTGAGAGGCAGTTGGTTGATAACTGTCTCATGTATAATTTTTCATAATCTCCAGGGCACCTGAGTGGCTCAGTCAGTTAAGCGTCCAACTCTTGGTTTCAGCTCAGGTCATGACCTCAGGGTTATGAGATCAAGCCCCACATTGGGCTCTGTTCTCATTGAGGAGTCTGCTTGAGATTCTCTCCCTCTCTGCCTCTCTCCCTGCTCTCTCTCTTATAAATAAATAAAATCTAAAAAGAAAAAAAAGAACTTTTCATAATCCTCATAATAACCCAGGAAGGAAGGAATACAAATTTCTTGCATTTTATAGACAAAGAAGCTGGTCCTTGGACAGGTAAAATTTATGCAGAGTCACACACATAGTGACTGGAAGGTTCAAATCCAGGGAGATTGATTCCAGGGCCCGTGTTCTTACTAGTATCCTATACCACTGCTCATATATACATGCACACATTGTTTTGTCTGCATGCATGTGTGTGTGTCTGTATACCAAATACATACCATTGGTTAATTCATTGTCCTTGAAGAGTTTTTAGGGGAGGAGAGTGTCACCATGGAGCCTGAAAAAATTGCCTTCAAAATGTAGCAAAGTAGTATGCACTTGCCAGCCAGCTTAGCACTGGCCTCTCTTCCCCACTGATTCCTCTTTCTTCCTTGTGTGTTTGATGTTGCCATGGCTGGTGACACTTTAGGAAATATTTAGAGACCAGAATGGAAGGTCACACCGCCATTCTTTTTTTTCTCTTTGACTCTCAAGAAACTTTTACTCTTCTTTTAGTCAAACACGTTGAGATTCTTAACATAAAAGTATAACCTCTGAAAAACTTCACCCTTCTAGAGCTTCAAGGGGAAATGATGAAAGAAAGCTTTTAAAATTCTGGCCACAGACACATCTATATTTTTATTCAATTTTATCACTGTCACAAATACTAAAAGTACTAGGAAGCACGAGATGGGTTTCCTGGAGTTTTTTAGCATTTCTGAGCTTTGGTCTAAAATGTCATTTATCACTCTGTTTATCACTTGGTCCTTGGACACTCATATCCTGTTTTTTGCAAACCTCATGAAATGATCATTTCCTCACTTGCTAAGTGCCTTTCCCTCATGAATCTTGCTTTACAAATACCAATAGAAGCTGTAGGTGGCCTTTGGGAAATAATCATTTATGAAGTGGATAAAGTGAATGTCAAGGTCCCTCAATTTCCATGGCCACTTTACTGTTTTGACGTTTGTATTAGATAGACATTTGTAGTCCTAGAATTTCTTTTTCTGATTTTGTTAAGATTGGTCCTTACTTGCTTCTACCTTAATAAATTGATCTCTTTTTAAAATAAAAGCTTCTAAATAAAAACTTCATAGGTTAAACATCTTTGTAAATATAATACATGCATATTGTAGAAAATTTAAACAATGCAGAAAGGTATAAAAAATAAAGTCAGCCACATTTTCACTACCCAGAGGCAGGCATGGTTAACATTTTGGGGCGTTTCCTTTCAAGCTTATTCTTTCTAAGTGTGAAAGTTTGGCACATTTGTGATGAAGTTCTCAATGTAGTTTTACATTCTGCTTGTCCACACCTGAGGATATATTTTTTTTTACCTCTTCTGAATCTTTCTTTTTTCCTCTTCTGAACGTTTATATTGGAATATACATATAAAAAAGTGCTCTGTTCATTAATGTAATGAGCTGATCAATTTTCACAAACTGAACATGCCCATGTGACCCACATCCAAATCAAGAAACAGGTTATTCCCACCCCCATCCTCCGACTCCACCCCATGCCCTTCAATTGCTATCCTATCTCAAGAGCAACCACTACCCTGGTTTCTTTTGTTTTGTTTTTAAAGATTTTATTTATTTATTTATTTATTCATTTATTTATTTATTTATGAGGGAGTGTGCATGATCAGGGAGGGGCGGGGAGGAACAGAAGGAGAGGGAGAGGGACAAACAGATTCCACAATGAGTTCAGAGCCTGTTGTGAGGCTTGATCTCTTGACCCTGAGATCATGACCTGAGCTAAAATCAAGAGTTGGATGCTTAACCAACTGAGCCACCCAGCCACCGCTATCCTGACTTCTATCCCCATAGAGGAGTTTGGCATATTTTAGAACTTTATATAAATGGAGCCATGAAGTATGTAATTCATCATGTTTGGCTTTTTTTTGTTCAGCATTGTATGTGTGAGATTCATCCATGATATTGCATATCGTAGCAGTTAGTTTATTTTCATTAGTGCATATGTACAACTTTTAAAAAATATATGGCGTGGGCAGCCCTGGTGGCTCAGTGGTTTAGCACTGCCTTCAGCCGAGGGTGGGATCCTGGAGACTCGGGATGGAGTCCCACGTTGGGCTCCCTGCATGGGGCCTGCTTCTCCCTCTGCCCGTGTTTCTGCCTCTGTCTCTCTGTGTCTCTCATGCATAAATAAATAAATAAAATCTTTAAAAAATATATATGGGGTGAGAAGAGTGAAGTTCATGTATGTCCTAGTTCAGGAAGCTGATCTCTGTCATCTTCCTGTGAGGCAATGCTATTCAAAATTATTTCTCTGATGAGCATCAGAGTGTTTTTTTTTATTTGAGTGGTGGGTTGAGGAGGGGAAAGTATGGAAGGTAACTTTCACAATGACCTCCAAAGATTATGCATTCTGTATATCTCCAGGACTGAATGAATGAAACAAGACATGTTTCCTGAATGAAACAAGAGTTTCTCACAATATAAGTATCCTATACCAAGGAGGGTTTCCTTTCTTAGAAAGTTATGTTAAAAGCAGAATATATAAAACATTGATATTAGAGAAAGCAAGTAAGTGAACTCACAAGGACTTCTTTTGTTCTATTTATTTTGGAGATTTGCATAAAACTCAGAGAGGTTTGTTAATTCATGAGATTGACTTCTTGAGTGATTAGCAAAGTGGTACTCCTAGACATAGGACCTTCACATGGTAGCATCCGTTTCATAGTGGAGTTTGTTAGAAATGCAAGTTACTAGACCTACAGAATCAGAATATCTGGGTATAGGACCCAGAAATCTGGATTTTAATGACCCCTCCAGATGATTCTGATGCTGATTGAAATTTGAGAAATCCTGTTCTAGAGCAGGAGAGGGTAGTGGTAAAGAGTATGGGTTTTGAAGTTGAAGGGGGCTGGGTTTAAATTCGACTTCTGCTGTTAACAAATATATGATCTTGGACTAATTATTTAACCTGCTTTGTTATGTGTAAAATGAGATCATAATTCCTACCTAGTAGGGTTTCTGTGAATTTCAGACAAAGACATACTCATGAAGAGCTCATGACAATGCTCAATGAAGGGTTCCTAATATGAGGCCTGAGTTTTTTAGGGGTCCATTATTTGGGCTTTGGGGTTTCCAATAGTTGATTGGATGCTAGATGTATAAAATAGGTCAAACAGCTGGTCAGACACTCTTTCCTGGGAATTTGAAGTCAAAGATACAAGAGTTTCAGTCTTTACTCAGGCTCAACATGTGAATGTCAAGGGCAGGTGAATGCTGGGGTATGGAGGAGGGAGAAGGCAGGGGACAGACATCTTTTACCAGAGAGATGCAGACAGAGATAAAACAGGAATGTTGAAAAGAGAAAAATGAAATGAGAGACCATATGGTCTCAGAGACAGAGAGTAGATGTTTGATTTCTCAACCCAGTCTCTTTGGAGGTCAGACTGTAATTAACACACCTGTGTCCCATTATATACTCATGCATCCTTTTCCTATAACCCCCTTCATGTTTCAGCTAATTTGAGGAGGCATGTGTTAATTGTAACAGCAAATAAACCTTGACTAAGACAAAGTACAACTTCAACCTTGTCTCTAATCCAGCACCTGGTGGTGGGGACATTACCTGGTGCAGTGCTTCTGATGATCCTATCTTCTTACATCAGCATCTTGAAAATAAAGCATCTCAGGCCAGCTGCACTAATAATCACAGCAGGGGGAATATTTACATGTTCAACGCAACTGCCTGGAAGAATGTAGATGGAGATAAGGTTGTTTCTGGTTCACAGAGAAATCCTCCATAATTCTCTCTTATTATAATGAGAGACATTTACTCCTTGGAGTCTAACAATATCAAAGTGGCAGATAAGTCTGATCATTAGGCTTTTGGTGAATTTATTTTGCTGGTACCTGGGAAGAAAACACCTTTTCCTAAAGTTGCAGATTATTTCGAGATGTAACATACTGACAATGAGTCTGTCTCCTCTATCTGCTTCATCTTCTTTTGAACCTGACAGCTGGCAAAACAGGGCACTGGACTCCTAGCTGGGCTTGCTTATGCACAAGGTGGTTTTAAGCCAGCCTCACAGGTAGGTATTGATTATACCTATAGATTATGCATTGAATGGATAATGGAAAGGTGCTTCTCTCCCTACTCCACCATCTGTGGGCTCCTTGAGAGGAAAGATTCAGACTATATTTAGAGTCCAGCTGAGTGCCTGGATTTTTCAAGGAGACTCTCCATAGAGCTCCTGACATCTGATGTGGTTAATTTTCTCTTTCCCTTGCAGGGGATAATATTAATAAAATATGACCATTAAACTCTATGGGCCCCACCAAAGAAGTTAAATTAGTCATAAAAAAGGAAATAAAATGTGTAATATCTGCAAGATCCCTCTAAAAAATTCTCTTTCTTCAGAAACTGTGCTTACTTGCTGTTTAATGTTTCCATTAGGAGAAGTTGCCCAGGTGCCTCAAATGAAATCAGAGGTGTGATTGAATACCAATATTGCCTAACATTTCTGTTCTTGATAAAATAATGAAAACGGGGTTATGAGGTTAGGTGGTCTGCTAACCATCTGTGTTCACCAGATTGTCCAAGAAACTTACAGCTCAGGGAAGAAGGAATGAGGAGAAGGGACATTTAGGATTGCTCAGGCATTCAAAACAATCACATCTTCATCACAGACAGACAGTAGTGTCCATAGGCTCTCAGTGGGGATTTTAATTTTTCTTGGAGACAAAACAAAAAATGTAATTTAAGTAATGAAGAAAATATTTGATTAGTGTCTATCTTGTCTATCTTTATTCATCCTGAAATTGTGTTTAAAAAAATCAAAGTAAGGCTCACCCATGGAATAGAGTTAGTTTTATTAAATATTAAAACATTCATTTTCACATTCACTTGTCTACTATTTCTTTAGAAAGTCTCTAGTTCAGCATCCTCATTACATAGATTTAAAAACAAAATCTAAAAACTCTGAGGTCAAGGAAGGTAAAGGTGCCTTGTCCAAACTAGCAAATATCAGAGACAGGACCCAAACCCACTCTTCCATATTCCCAGGCAATGGTGCTTTCTCTTTGGGTCATAGTTCTGCTTCAGGCTGAACTTTGCTCTGTTCATGATTCATACAGCTTTTTATAAATCCTGCAAAGAAGATTTTCCAAAAGATTGAAATGCTCATTGAGAGCTAAGGTATATACTGGGAACCTTCTACATCATATCTGTGTCATTTTCTAGATGTAGGTTAAGCCCTAGAACAGCAAGTTTCCTGAATTCCAACACAAAACTAGGGCCAGCTCCCAACAAGAAAAGCTGGAGGTAGCCCTAAGGGCCTTGATCATCATCTGTCAGATTGATGCTACACTAAAGAAACCATTTTATACGAAGAAGGTACCTATTTCTGAACATTCTACAAAGTTAAGAATTATAGATTTTAAAGTAGTTTTGCTTTTGGAAAATGATTTGCCTTATTTTAAACATAGAATATATACTTATGCATTTTTCTTTCTGTTTTCTCAGTATCCTTTGAGGATTTGACCCCTAATTATGACCTCGTGATTCTAGTGGGGTGTCAGTCATGGGGTCCAGAGTCCCTGATGACAAGAATTGAGTTGGTGACAAATGACAAGAGTTGGCGACAATTCTCTCTCTGCAGGAATTTTGAATCTTGAACAGCCACATCCATGGTTGGTGGCTGAGGCTGAATGATCTGATGGTAGGATTCTGGAGAGATTTCTAATGAGTTCCTACCACCAAGACCACTGAGTATGCTTGTTCATAGCTTTCTCAACACGTAGGTTTTTAGCTCTTCTTCTAATTTATGAGTTGCTTAGTTCTCACCTGTCTGTCTATTGCTTAAGTTAGTACATTGGATAGCTATTGCTTGCAAAAAACTCTTGTCTTATCCAACTACTGAGTATGGAAGTGATCCTGAGCCAGTTCCTTCTCCTCTCTTGGCCTTAATGTTTTTATGTGTATAATGGGCATGATGAATGGATTAGAAGTTTCTCTACATGAACAAGAAAGAGAGTATGCATAAGATGGTGACCAAATTAAAAAAGAAAATCACTATTTTAAGGTTTGCACTAAGCCCAGAAGAGTACAATGATAAATAAGATACACATGAGTTTTAACACTTCACTGTATTGTCCTGGGCATCTAACTTATTGTGTAACCAGCATGGTAGAGCCAATATTTCCTAATTTTCCCGAATGAAACAAATAATTTTACTGTACAGAAATGATGGGGAGCCACAAAAGGCATCACAGAGTGAAATATCTGGAGTATGGATATTTGCTACAAGCAGGCCCAGGTTTCCTACTAGATTTCCTGGCATTCCTGGTAGAAGGATGGGCACACTAATGCTGGCTTGATGCATCTATCACCAGTGATTTTCTTACCTGAGAGCAGTTCCCACCACACGTCTCAAAGCCTTGAGCCTTCACTGATCAATGCTTTGCCCAGCAGGGGCAGCTGTCAGTGTTTGGCACTGTTTTATTCCTGGCATTGACATTGACATTGATGACGTCTTCAGGGTTTGAAGCCTCACACACAGCTGTGTACTCAATCCGAATTCAGGAAAGAAAGCCACTTTATTTATCCTTTGCTTCCAAATTGGTCTTTTTTTTACATCTTTTCAGCAGACTCCCAGTGAAAGCCACCGTGGGTATACAGCTGAAAGTAGTAAAATGGACAGATCCTCCATTGAAAATGAGGTTTATGGCTGCCAATAACCCCAGTCCTTGTCTGGGCCTTCATGTATCCTCAGCCTTGAGAAGGAGAATGTATAAGCTTAAGCTTCTTTTCTGAATTAATAGGATGAGTCAAGATTTATGGAACATTGTGTTTTACATATCTCCTTTAAATTCACAAGAACCCAGTGAGGTAAGCATTGTTATCTTGTTTTTTCATTTGGGGAATCTGAGACTTAGCAACTACAGTGAGGCAAAGACAGCATCCAAATCCAGTGTCTGACTGCAACCTTTTGTCTTATCTTAACCACTATACTGCTCCACCTTTTGCTTCTCTCTCTCATAATGGGAAAGAGGTAAGGAAATATTTCAATAGCCGGAGTTGAGATTAATAACTGTACTTCCATGCTCTGTTTGGCATTATCATGTAAGATCCATTACTAACAAATTCTGGCAACATTCTTATCTGGGAATAGGCATAAATATTATGACTTGGTAGCTGAGATCCTGGTGTGACTATCCCAAGGAATAACAGACACTTGCCTTAGTCTCCCATTTTCTGCACCTTGTGACATTCAGCTCTCAGTAATCTACATTAACATTGTGTGTTCCAGATGGTTTTACCATGACACCCAGAGAAATTTGGAGCCAAATCTCTCTCATCCTCCTTTCCACTAGGATACAAATTCTATTAATTTTGAACTGTGAAGAAACTAAATAGAACAGCAAACAATACACTCCTACTAATTCCTACCATGCATTTCAAGGTTGAACAAAAAGATTCTGAGTGACAAATTCTCCGCTAGTCAGTTGTACTGGTAGAAAAAAATACCCAATCTGACCCCCGAGGTAGAATAACACAAGTATACAAATATAATTGGATAAAGCCCTTAAGTGTTATTACCATACTAGTGATTGGGTTTTCTTGCAGCTTTCTATCATGGATCTAATTTCCAGATGTTATAATTATTACCACTTAGTAAGCACCAACTGTGTACCAGGCAGTGTACAAAATTTTACAAAAAAGAACAGCTGTTTTTAAAAGAATAGCGGGTAGGTAATAGATGCCTCTAACACCCTGGGGAGACTGGGGCATAGATAGTTACCAAAATAAATGGTACGGTCAGGAATCAAACCCAGGGAAGTCTGACTTTTAAGCTTATATTCCTAAGCACTGTGCTAGATGACTTTCACTCTTCGAAGAAAGGAAGCATTGCTAGTTCTATAAATCATTCCACCTATGGGTTCAATGTCATGCACTTTACAAATATTCAGAGAAATTCCACCTCCCTCACTCCTACTTATCAAGCAATAGTGGAAACGTATAAAAATATCCAGCCACATTTGTCAAACATGATATGTTTTTCATGAATGCAGTAAAGACTCAGTAGATTTCCACTGATACCAGCTGAGGAAATAATCAATTCTGCTGCAAACTCACCTTGCACTTAATGTCATTCATTTGCCCTTGTAGATGATTTAATAGACTTTCTGGGGACCTAAATGTCCATACTATGAAAGGCCAATATTGAGACACATGAAAATGTGCAAGGAAGCTTAGACTTTTTGGAAGTAAGTAGAATCTCTTTGTGCCTTTGTGAACTGGGTGACTTAATTAAAGGGCATAATCTTAGGGATTTCATTTGGAGTAGGATACAGAGAGGTTTGAACTCTTGAGCGAGCAAGAGGCAGAGCTTCACTAAAGGCAGAGATCCCAGGCAAGACTTTGTCCTTCACTTTTTTGGGGGATACAAAGTGTTTTCTCTCTTTCTTCCCAATGCATCAATGTCGCAGCAGATCCAAAATAACTAGACCCCTAGTGAAAAAAACCCAGCAGGGACACTGACTCCATTTATGACCTGACTGCTTGATATTTGGTCAATTACCTCCTCTCCACAGAATGTAGCTTAGATTTTCCTCCTATGCATTTGCTGAAAGCAAACATAACTACCTCGACATCTGTCATATCAGGAAGACTTTTTCGTACTCAAACAGAACAGCTCTTATTACAGGAAACAACAATAGTAACAAAAATGAAGCAGCAAAACCTGATGTGCTTCAACAGTGTTGAGTACCAGCATGAGACTGCCTTAAGTGACTATCAGTGTGCCATCTTACATCATCCTTTTATTGCCTTTGGCTGCTGTGCTGTTAATTGACTCTATTATTCAACTATCAAAAAGTAGTCAAAAGGGGAGTTATGAGACAGGTTCTGATTATACAAACATATAATTCCCATCTTGTCTCCAACAGTTTATTCCTATTTCCAGTGTCTTCAGATTTGAAAGCTATCATTAAAATGACCCTAAGGGGACTTCTTGGATAAGCCACAGAGAGCCAAGGGTACAAGGAAACCTAATGAACTAAATTCCAGAAAAGTGATAAGGATAAGGAAGAAGAGAACAGTTATTTCATCTCTGGTAGATCTGTGGGAAGGAGAGGAATCTGTTAAAACATGGATTAAGATAACAAACTATTAATGGCTAGCATGAGAAATTAGAATTCCAAGAAGCTTCAACTACAGAAAGATTCTTTATGCATGCATCAACTCTTTCTCACGGGCTTCCACTGAGTGCTTGAAGAATGGGAGCAGGGCAAGAGAGCTGAAGAGCATTTCTTTCAAGGGACTTTCTACAAATTGCACTTCAGTGGTCCTCCAAAGGCTCAGGGTGGAGCAGGAGGCTGACAGAAATTACCCAAGGTGCACAGTATTGGAGAGCAAAGAAAACTTCCCAGAGAGTATTCCAAATACTTGGAGAGGCTATCAGAAATCCCAGATGTCTTAGCAGTGTTCAGATCTCAAATTCTGAAGGAAAAATCCTTCAGGTGAATTGAATCTAACTAAAAGCTGCACCAAAACTAAATATAGGTTGGGGTGATTCAGCTCCCAACATATTGGTCTTACAGAATAAGGAGACATACAATGTTTACTTAAATCTCTGCTGACCTTTTATACACAGTATGTAGAACACAATAAAAAACTGTGAGACTTGGGGCACCTGGATGGCACAGTTGGTTAAGTGTCCCACTCTTGGTTTTGGCTTAGGTCATGATCTCAGGGTCATGGGTTTGAGCCCTATATCAGGCTCTGCAACTCTTCATGGAGTCTGCTTGGGCATCTCTCCCTCCTTCTCTCTCTGTCCCTCTCCTTGTTCATGTGCTCTCTATTTCTCTAAAATAAAATAAATCTTTTTAAAAAAAAAAACAACAAAACAACTGTGAGACTTTTGAAGAAGCAAGACCATGTGACATGGTCAAGTAAGAAATAATCAATAGAGGAAGACTTGGTGACAACCCAAATATTACTAGTATAAGACAGGGAACTTAGTTTTTTTTAAAGATTTTATTTACCCTGGGCTGCAGGTAGTGCTAAAACCTCTGGGCCATCGGGGCTGCCCAAGCCAGGGAATTTAAAATAATGATAAAAATAGATGGAAAATCTAGAAGAAATGGTGGACAATGTGTGTGAACAGATGAGGGATTTCATCAGAAAGTATAAAAAAAGAACCAAACTGAAATGCTAGAAATAAAAATAAATAATAAAAGTGGGAAAAAAATCACTGGATGGGTTTAATAGCAGATTGAATACAATAAATGAGGATATCCATTGCCTTGAATAGAGTCCAAGAGAAATTCTCTAAACTAAAACCCCAAGAAAGAAAGAATGCAAAACACGTAACAAAGCAGCAGTCTGTGAGTCACTATCAGATATTGTCCACTGTATATGTAACTGCAGTCCCAGAAAAAGCAGAGAGAATAGAATGGAAGAAATATTTGAAGATTGATGAACAACACCAACCCACAGATTTCATCAGCAGGGTCAGTCAAAAGGAAACCATTAATAGACACAGAGAGGTCAAACTGTTAAAAAGTGAAAATGGAGAAAAAAAAATTTTAAGAAAAAATTTTGAGAAGAAGCCAAACGTTGAAAAAGAAATATTACATATTAGGGAGCAATAATGAGAATTACAGGTGGCTTCCTACAAAAAAAATAGAGGCCGAAGACAATAAAACATCATCTTTAAAGTAAAATAACAGTCAAGCTAGAGTACTATATCCTTCAAAATAAAAGTAAAATAAAGACATTTCAGGCGTATAAAAGTAGAAATTTATTTTCAGGGCAGCCTGGATGGCTCAGTGGTTTAGTGCCACCTTTAGCCCAGGGCCTGATCCTGGAGACCCGGGATTGAGTCCCATGTCGGGCTCCCTGCATGGAGCCTGTTTCTCCCTCTGCCTATGTTTCTGCTTCTCTCTCTCTCTCTCTCTCTCTCTCTCTCTCTCTGTGTGTCTCTCATGAATAAATAAATAAAATATTTTTAAAAATTTTGTAAAAAAAAAATTCATTTTCAGCATACCTACACTATAAAATGCTAAAAGAAATTCTTCAGGCTGAAAGAAAATGATATCAAATGGAAAGCCTGCATCTTCATGAAGGAGTGAAGGGAACCAAAAAGATAAATATGTAGGTAAATGTAAGAATCTTTTTACTAGTTATCCATGTATCTACATTTGTTTTTAAAAATTCAACACAATAACACATTTCTTTAAACAATGTTTAAAAGCAGAAAGAATAACAATAATTAATGGGCTTTATAAAACATATAGAAATAAAATATGACAGCAAGCATACAAAGGATAGGAGTGAGAAATGAAGCATACTATTGTAAGATACTATTTCATGATGTAGTACGGTAGTATTTGAAGGTTGACATCACTAACTTAAAAATGAACTTTGTAACCTCCAGAGCTTTCACCGAAAAAATACATAAACATATAAAACTAAAAATTTTTAATGAGAAAAATTCTAAAACCGTATTTATTTATCCAAAGAAGGTGAGAAGGAGAAACACACACACACACACACACACACACACACAACACACACACACAGATGGGTCAAATAGAAGACAAGTACCAAGATGGTAGTACCAACTATATCAATAATTACATAAAATGTGAACAGATTCTATTCTTCAATTAAAAGTAAGAGATTATGAGACAATTTTAAAATGATGTTTAGCAGAAGCACCACAATATGATGATACAGACGGATTGAAAATACAAGGCTGGAAAAAGATATGTTATGCAAACACTCAGCATAAGAAAACTGCAGAGACTACAATAATTTCAGATAAAGTAGGCTTTAAGAAAAAGATGCCAAATTAAAAAGGGGAGAGGCAAATTATCTAATTAAAAAGGGACAACTCATCAAAAAGATATAAACATTAAACATCTTAAATTTGTATGGTTTCAATTTCAAGCTTTAAAATATTCAAAGCAAAATCTGACAAAACTAAAGAAATAGAAGCAATTTCTGTTTCATGAATTAATAGAACACAAAGCATGGGTGGCTCAGTGGTTGAGCATCTGCCTTCAGCCCAGGGCATGATCCCAGAGTCCTGGGATCGAGTCCCACATTGGGCTCCCTGCATGGAGCCTGTTTCTCCTCCCTCTGCCTGTGTCTTTGCCTTGTGTGTTTCTTGTGAATAAATAAAATCTGAAAAAAAAAAAAAGAACACATAGACAAAAATGAAGTCCTGTAAGCATAGAGAAAATTTGAACAATTCTATCAGCGAACTTTACCTAATAAACATTTACAAAACATTATACCCAACAACTGCAGAATATGTATGCTTTTCAAACGCACATGGCATAGTCACTTAGATAGTTATATGCTGGGTCATATATCAAATCTCAGTATATTTAATAGTATTGAAATTCTTCAACCACAAGAGTGTTGTTAGAAATTATTAACAATAAGATGTCTAGGAAATACTGGGATGTTTGGAATTTAAATAATATCCTTATAAATAATCCATGGATCTAAGAGAAAATCTCAAAGAAAATTAAAATATATTTTGAGGTGAAGTAAATAAAACCAGAGAAATCAAAATTGTGGGATGCAGCAGAAGTAGTGCTTAAGTGGAATATATAGTTTTGAACGCATATATTTGTAAATACAAAAGTTCTAAAACATGCATGGTTTTACATCTTAAGCAGTTAGTAGAAAAAACACAAATTAAACTCAAACACAGTAGGAGAAAGGATCAACTAATTAAATTCCATCAACTTTCAGATGAAGTAACTAATGCCCAAAGTTATTAAGTAATTCCCTTGAGATTACATAATTAATCGGGAATGCAACCTAAACTTTTAGAAACCCATTTCCTCTAGATGATCTGCCTTCTCATACTTCAGCCTCCTGTTTTTCCATGTGTACTTTCCATGAGGTTCTTTCTGCTGAGGACCCATTACCCTCCTAAGTTCTGAAATGGAAGTCTTGCTAAGGCCTTAAACCTGGGTCCATATAGAGGTTTCTTTTATTTCTCCTGATTTCATTCATGATAAGGCTACTAATAAGCTAGAATGAACATTTTCTTCCCTTTCAGGCTCAAAACCCAGCATAGCATCCTAAACTGTAATTAGAAAATCCATGGGCGGGGCACTCATTCACTTTTCTCCTGAGGGAAGCCCCTGATTTTCCTTTAAATTATCCCCGAGATCCACCTAGAGTCCACAATACTTACATGGCATCAATTTTTACTCATCTCTAGCAGGTTACTCAGTCTGACCTATTTGAACATTAGTTTGCTTCCACACTCCCAGCTACTGCCACTGGATCAGGAATGGGCACATAACCCATAATATGAGCCATTAAGATGCAATCTGGGTTCTTTTTGCTAAGATTTACTGTTTTGTGGAAAGTTAGAGGCGTAGTTCCTCTTCTTTGCTAAACTTAGAAATGTGAAAATGTAAGCTTTCAGCTTCCATGGGCTATATGTGGAAGGATTTTACTTGAGAGTGACAATGACAAGAAAAATGAGCCAAGAGAAAAAAAGAGAGACACTGGCACTTGATAACATTGCTAATACTCTGAATAAGCATATGTATTTGCTTTTATTTTAAAATGTTTTTTTAAATTTGATTTAAAAAAAATCACATTCAAGTATAAGTGTCCCAGCTGATAAGGAGCCCAAAAAGGATGACGTCTTAGAGGCATGTAAATTTCTAAACAACACCATGAATCAGCTATATTCCAAGACTGGTGTTCAACCTCCCCAAACTCTAGCAGAGTGAGGCTACCAGATGTGAAGGCAGCCAATGAGCTGGATTAGCTGGATTTTTGCTCTCACAAATTTAAATTAAAAATCTGAAAAAGAAATGAGATGGTGATATTACTGACTGAATGTTTGTGTACCCTCAAAATTTGTAAAATTTGACTTTATCCAACAATGTGATGGTATTAGGAGGTAGGGCTTTTCAGAGGTAATTAGGGTTAGATGGGATCATGAGGGTAAAGCTCCCGCAAATGGGGTAGAGCCCTTGCAAGAATCACCAGAGAGCTTGCTTCACTTCTCTTTCCACAATGTGAGGGTATAATAAGAAGTCATCCATCAGCTGTTTGCAAACCAGAAGAAGTATGTCACCAGAACTCCACCCTGTGGCCCTCTAATCTTGGACTTCCAGCCTCCTGAACTGGGAGAAATAAATTTATGTTGTTTTTAAGCTACTCAATCTATGACACTTTTTTTTTTTTATATACAATAGCCCAAACTAAGATTATTGGCAGTAGGAACTGGAAGCTTAAGGTATTAAAATTTGTTTTTTGTTTTTTGGTGTTTTTTTTTTTTTTTTTTTGGTAAAGATGAGGGTATGAGTTAGATTGAGTCCTCTGAGGTAGAATTAGGATGCAAGTCATCATAACTAAGTTATGAAGCAGCAGAGTCCATAGGAAGCAGAAGTCATGAAATACACAAAACATATTCAGAGAATAGGAAGGAATAGGACAGGTCAAGAATGAGAGATGAGCTGAAAATGAGCAAAAAATAATAGAAAACATGTGGTACAGAAGAGAGAGAGTAAGAGAGAGAGAAAAGCTCTGAGATAACATTAAGCGTCTTCCAAATTTCATTTCTCACCAGAATAGCTTGTCTCCAGCAGTTTTTGTTGGGATTCTGGTAGCAGCTTTCTGTAGTTCTATATTACCACTTCAGTTCCTGTGCCTACTAGCTTTGTAACTTTGAGCTAGTTATTTAGTTAACTAATAGGCCATTTCCTTGCCTGTAAAATGGGATAATGATGGTACTAGCTTCAGTGGACTGTAAAGATAAAAAAAAAAATCCATGTGAGGATTTTAGCATAGTAACTGACACAGTGTTAGTACTCAATAAATGGTAGCTGTTTTCATTCGTACTATTATTTTTTAATTATTCATTCAAATATGGGGCACCTGGATGGCTCAGTCAGTTGAGCCTCAGGCTCTGGGTTTTGGCTTCGCTCGTGATCTTGGAGTTGTGGGACTGAGCCCAGCATCTGTGAGCCCACAGAGTCTGCTTGGGAATTTTACCTCTTTTCTCTACCCCCTTGCCACCACCTCCTCCCACACCTTGCAGGGGCTCACATACTAGGTGTGTGTGTGCATGAGTGCACTCTCTCTCTCTCTCAAATAAATAAAAAACTAAAACAACTTTAAAAATTAATTCATTCAAATATATGTTGAGATTCTAATATTGGCAGTCTTCTACACCCTGGGGATGCAGTAGTGAATAAAAACAAAACCCTGTTCCACAGAAGATAAACCAAAGCAAAGCATATAACCCATGAAGGTTACATGTTATCTTTCCTGTCTTATTTATTATCCCCCAAATGGTCTTATGACAGTTCACTACTCACGTTATTTGGATTGTTTTAGTTACCCAAAAATATATAACCCAAAATATATAACCCAACCTAGCAGCCTAGAAGAGTTGAGAGGATAGGAATCTAGGGACAAATCTAGGGACATGCCTTTGGGTCTAAAATATCTTCTTTTGAAAATTTCCTCAAATTCTCCATACCCTAATTTGCTCACATGGGAAATAAGCAAAGTACATGAAAAATAAAATAGGTCATGGAGGCTTTTTACCTCATTAGAAGGAAAATACTAGATAGAATCAAGAAATTATAGTTATTTGTCCTTAACACTATCTGTGTTCAATCATACATAATTGAAAACTCCAAGGCATACAAATTTAAGAAAACTTGTGTAGTATAATAATGGGAGCTCAGAGTCCCAAAATATAATTTTTCTTAATAACCTTGATGAAGAAGTCAGATACCCTAGGGTTGGCATAAGAGGAGAAAACAGCCCAAGTGAGGCATGTAGACAGAAAAATCTGATCTTTTTTTTTTTTTTTTTAAGATTTTATTTATTTACTCTTGAGAAAGAGAGACAGAGAGAGAAAAAGACACAGGCAGGGGGAGAAGCAGAGGGAGAAGCAGGCTCCATGCAGGGAGCCTGATGAAGGACCAGATCCCAGGTCTCCAGGATCACGCCCTGGGCTGAAGGCAGCGCTAAACCGCCGAGCCCCCCGGGCTGCCCGAAATCTGATCTTCTTGTACGCAAAATTTGCTATCTTCCTGTCCTTATTTTTGATGAGCTGATCAAAATCCAAAGTTGTGTTTCTGCCAGATAAGTCATTGAAAAATTGTGACTCAGAGATTTCAAGATCCAAAATTTGTGCTTATTGTGACTTTTATTTAGTCTTATATTCCATTTCATTAACTTATGTCCGAAAAGAATTAGTGAGAAATCAACAGCAAAGTCTAGACTTAGTTCCAGCATCAGTCATACTTGTGGGAAATAATGTGCCTGACTGCTCTTGCATCAGAATGATGCATCGTCAAAGCTCAAGAATGGGCATGGTGGTCCAGTAGATAGAGGAGAGTTGCTGGAACTTTGAGAGAGCAGACAATACCCCATACTCAATAAATTATTGAGTGCCTTTTCTCAGTGGAGATGAGCTCAGACCTGGGACCAGAAGAATTCCATTTGATTCTTGATGCTGTCATTTGCTATTTTTGGTTGTGGACAAGTCACATTACCTGCTAAGTCTCAATTCCTCCTTTGCAGGTTGAGGGATGATTGTGGGGTTCAGTATCAAAATGAGAATGTAAACATGTCTGGAAAATAGTAATTATGTAGTGAGTATATGTTGAATGAAGTTAGTTATAAATGGATTCCAAAACACTATAAAAAGAGGAGATATTTGAGACAGCTGAGTAATTTCCATAAGAGACTTCGAAAATAGTACTAAAATAAGCTATATTACAGCCATGATATTAATTTCCTGTTAGGCTTTATACACATCCCTTAACCACTGTCTCAATTTCCCATGTGAGCAATAGATAAAAATTACAGACCCCAGTCTCAACATATATGTGTACAAATACACACACACACATACACACATTATAACCATATGAGTACTAAATATCATGTAAAATTCTTATATTCAGGGATGCCTGGTGGCTCAGCGATTGAGCATCTGCCTTTGGCTCAGGGCATGATCCCAGATTCCCAGGATGGAGTCCAGCATCGGGCTCCTTGCGTGGAGCCTGATTATCCTCCCTCTGCCTGTGTCTCTGCCTCTCATGAATAAATAAATAAAATCTTAAAAAATAAAATAAAACTCTTATATTTCACTTAACCATTCAACAAATATTTACTTATTAAACTCCTACTACCTGCCCAGCACTGTGCTAGACACAAAAGACAAAGCAAACAAAACCCAATGTTTCCCCTTTTGACATTTACACTGTAGTGTATTTGAATAACCATGTGTATTTGAAGACCATATGATGGCTCATGACAAGGGAAGTGCATGGATTGTGTGCAATTACATTGGGAGCCCTTGCCCTACTACATATATTACTAACAGTCATGAGCCCAAACCTTTCAGTGCTCTGGCTTTTCTAGGTAAGAGTTAAAACCATCATCAAAAACTAGCAGTCTCCTTGAGCTCAGCTGTCTGCTGTGAATGAGAGTCAGAAGTGACATCTGTCACTGCAGATGACACTGGCTGTCAGAAACAATTGCATCTTTAAGAAAGGATGAAGAAAATTCCCCCTCGTGCTCCCAAGCGAGTTTGCCAGGTGTAATTGTTATGCAAGAGGAACTTTTCAAATCAGCAGCTAGAGCTGAGCTCAGAACAGCCTGGAAAGCAGCAGTTCCATCCATCAGGTGGCTAGCAATCTTCTCTTCTGGAAGAATGTATATTCTTCCCCAGTGAGGGAATACACCTTATTTGTACCCAGTAGTGCACAGACTTTTCTAAAGAAAAAGATGTATATGTAGAATTTTGTTGTTTTGCCTAACTACAATTTATCAACCCCCATCACTAGTAAAAGTACTCCAACTGTCTTTAGGAAATCACTCTCCACTATGTTGTGTGACATGATATGTGGGGATGCAGGGCACAGACCTAACTCCTGTAGCACCTTATTCTCTTAACCAAAGTGATTGATTGATAAATGGAGACATATTATAAGCTAAGCCAATATGTTAAATCAAAACTAACTCTAGCACTTTCCTTTGAAAAGATAAGAAATAAGGCATTCCAGGTCTGAATTTGAAACTGACTGTAAGATTGAACCCACTTGTAGCTTTCTTGTCACCCTATTAGAAGAATGTATCTAAGGAAGGAACCTACAGAGAACAAAGACTAACCAAGAGAAATAGATAGATAACCTGGTCCCAGTGAAATAATTTTCAGATGCCCAAATCAGAATCAAGCTTTTTCTTTTAATGAATTTGAACTGTATTTTTTGTTACTTGTATATAAGAGAACTATGATGGGTACAGATGGCACATATGTAATCACTACTAGGGCAAGTACTTTGGGTTACAGGATGGTTTGAACTGTTTTATCCATCCTCTTTCTTCACCAATCACCAATAATGAGAAAGTTGAATTTGTACCCAGAGTTGTAATATTCCACAGCCCAGATACATATCTATTCTGTTAGACTTGACTTCCCATCAATTAACATTATGAATCATCCCACCCCAGGACATTTGAATTTTAGAAGATGACACTTGATTAAGAATTACATATCCCAAAGGGATGCATTCTTTTAACAATATTTGTCAGATGATTGAAATGTCTTTCCTTTCCCTCTCCTTATCATTTATTGTTAAATCAAGTATATCTGAAAAAACTATAAGAAGAGAACATTATAAAATAGTTTTCCAAGTTGTGCTATAGTCAGAATGTCCACCCTCTTATGTCTAGCCATTTACAAAAAGCCTGGGTTTCTGGCACATGGTTTAGGAATCCTATTAAGTGACCATTAGCTTCTAGTTTAATGTGGATAACTCCTATGAAGATGAGTAGTGCTGAAATATGAGGGGCTTGGAGAAACTCTAACAGTACTTGGACATGGTTGGAACCCTCTATCTTTATGCCATAGTCAAGATATCAATCAATCATAGTCTTCTGATTGCCCATAATGGGTGTAGAAGTCCAAATTGCTTAAACACATAGGCTTTGAAGTTAGATAGTCCTCATCTCAAATACCAGCTCAGAAAACTAATAGTAGTGGAAGTTTGGACAAGTTAATTAATACTCCAAAACCTCGATGTCCACATTAGTGAAATGGGCATAATCATAGTGCCTATCTCATAAGGCCGTTGGGGAGATTAAATGACATAAGTAAAGAGCTCAGGAACATATATGACTAAACTTTAGACCTTTCATGACTGTAAAACCTAGGTGTAACAACTCCCTCCCACTCCCAAAGTTCACTTCTTTTTCCCAACCCATCCTAGGTCCTTCTTACCAGAAATGACATTTAAAGGAAAAATATTGTGAATCACTAATCAATCATTTATTAGCCAACTATATAAAGCCATACATCATATTTTTTCTTTCCTTTTAAAAATGTTATGCAATATTTAAGGTACAGCACAGGTTATAAAATATAATATGAGGAAAACCGTGTACTCATTTCTCTGAGTAAGAAACAAAATATTATTAATATATTCAAAGTCTTCTTTCATTACATTTTCTTAACACAAGTCTACTCTAATTGTATAGAAACAGAAGGCATATAATGGTGGGCATTTTGTTCAGGCCCTCATAATTACATAATCCATTGAGAAAACATCTTAATATGAAGGTAACAAAGGTTTTGTCTACCACTCTGAGGACAGAAGTCTTCCTGGCTCTGCAAATTACACCCTTCTTCTTCATACCTCCCTCTCTTCCTGGGGTTTAATAAACACCCTGAGCCTCCTTCCACCCACAGTATAGAATTGCAGCCTAAAATGATGCAATGTGAAGTATTGATCCAAAGGCAATCTCTCAAACCAAGGCAGATCCTAGTGAGACCTGGTTGGAAAATGGCAAATCATCAAACAATAAGACTGAACTAGAATTCAGGTGCCATCCTGATCTGAGCTTTCTCTGTAAATCCCCTAAGCCCCATTCTGACTTTTCAGTAAGCCCAGTATATAAGCTACTACTACAAAAACAACTTTGGCCTGAGAGATTAACCCCCCAAAAAGCATATTTTAGGGCTGGATTAGCCATGATCCCCATCTCTGGCTTTCAGGAATGAATATAAGTCATTAGGTATTGAAGTTGCCTGACAGCTCCTTAGTCACACTCATGCTTTTGTCTCAGCTAGAGGATGAAAAAGGAGTACAAACTTAGAATTTAGGGTAGGTGTTTAAATTAGGATAAATGTAATAATGTTTAGGATACCACTGGGTTCTGTGTGGTCTTTAGGTCCTGATGGGCGGTCAATCATTTTTACTGAGAACCCATGAAGCACACTTTGCTTAATGCCACTGATGTGTCAAAAGAAATGGAAACTTTGTTAATTTATTTTTTAACCACAAAATTTTTACCCTATTCAGTTGGCATTTGAAAGTGTGCAATACCAGTGAAATCACTTTATAAACTCAACATCTCCATGACAATGTAAGGGATTTTTATTGTTATCAGAACAGTTTTTATCGATTTCTATGTGGCAAACTAGTTGTGATCATTCAATGCAAATGTCCTGTGAACAACAAAGAAGAGCACAGTGGTCAGATTTGGGAGTCTTGGGGAAGCTGGTGCAATGTAAATCTATCTTTTGGGATATAGATTTCCATAAAGACAACCTCAAATACAATTATTAAGTGTGCCTGTGCCTTGTTGAAAGTCCCTAAAGGCAACACACTTGGTTAAGAGGGATTGTAAATCTCCTGTGAGGATTTGCCTACTAATTAGTTTCTTTTTAGTAAACAACTGGTTCTTTGTAAAGGTCCTTAAGATGATCATACCTCATTAGTGTGAGATATGAGGTATTAGCATTAGCATGAGGTGGTAGGTCCTTCAGTTTGGCATTTGCTTTTTAATATGTGCTATGTCCCTATCTGAGTGCTAGGCACCACAGGGGATGCAGCTATAAAAAAAAGACACATTCCTCAAAGTCAAGTAAGTTACATTTTAATTGTTACATCCAAAATCAAGAATGCAAATGAGTATGAATCAGAAAGAAATATCCTGAATGCTATTAGAAATTCAAAAAATGAAGAGATAGATCCCACAGTTGAAGGCTTCGGTAAAACAAAAACCAACAGAAACAAACAAACAAACAAACAAGTTTGCCTGCATGACGTAGACCTTGCAGGATGGATAGGATATTGACAGGTGAGGATAAAAGGAAAAGACATTATAATTAGAATGAACAACATGAGCAAGATACAGAGATTTAAAGTGTGGGATACCTGTAGGATAAAAGCAAGTGCAAGTACTCCATTTTAATTATGTCACAAGATATCCTTTGGGAAAAAATGGAAAATGACAGCATCAAGGAAATAACTGTAATAGAATAATATTGACAGTGACCACAATAGCAAAAACATTTATTTAGCTGGCCACCATCTTCAATTCTTTCTTTTTTTAATAATCATAGAATATGTAAGGAAATACATGTGTTTATATACCATTAAGATGCAATCCTTTCTTGATGTCAACTTGTTATTAGGAATCAGTAGACTAAAAAAAAAAAATACATACATTTAGACCCACCAGTTCCACATAAAGAAATTTATTCTAAGTAATGGTCGTATAGGTTCAAAGAGATGGGTGTGCAAGAATGCTTACTATAGCATTGGTTTATAAAAATCACAGATTTGGAATCATAATTGTATACCTGTAGGCAATGAGTAAATAACTATGGGGATATTATCTATGCACTAAAAATTATAAAGACTATGTATGCATTGAGGGATGACATCTGGGTGACTCAGCAGTTGAACATCTACCTTTGGCTCAGGACTCGATCCTGGATCCGGGGATCCAGTCCCACATCAGGCTCCCTGCGAGGAGCCTCCTTCCCCCTCTGTCTATGTCTTTGCCTCTCTCTGTGTCTCTCATGAATAAATAAATAAAATCTTTTTAAAAAAAGAACATGCATTGAACATCAAATAATTTTTTAAATATATGGTAGAATGAAATAGAAGATCTGTGATCAGTTTACATGGGATAATCCTAACTTGTAAAACACTCATATTTTTAATTTGTATATTAAACAGAAAAAATGTCTGGAGGAATATAACCAAAATCTCTAAAACAATTATATATGGATATTTTGTATAAATTTGCTAATTTGTTCATTTTTGGTTTTTTCTCTTTCTACTATGATAATGCATTTTTATAAGTATGATATAAAATAATATTTAAAGTATAATAAATACAATAATAGTACAAAAGAACAAACTTTCCTTTCTTTTTTTTAAGATTTTATTTATTTATCCATGAGAGACAGAGAGAGAGGCAGAGACACAGGCAGAGGGAGAAGCAGGCTCCATGTAGGGAGCCTGACATGGGACTTGATCCGGGGTCTCCAGGATCAGGCCCTGGGCTGAAGGCTGCAGCGGTAAACCACTGAGCCACTCCTGCAGCCCCAAACTTTGCTTTTAAACAGATAGATCCCACTCCACATGTTTCTCTGGAATTGTTGATAGCTTACCTAAATGATCTCGGCTTCAGTGGTGTCAAAGGAGACCTTTATCTTAACAGCAGGGAATCTCAATCCATAGATTGGGTCAATTACATCCTTTTACATTCTTGAAATTCTGTGAGTTCTATAGCAGGTGAGGTAAATTTAGATGAGGGGGAAATAGAGTCACCAAAAATTTTTGTCGAAATCTGAGAACTGGGAAGGATTTTGAAGGATGATAGAAAAGCCAAAAGACTTTCAGAATGGGGAGAACACTGAAAACCACAGATAAAATATGGAAGGACCTGAAGATGATCTTTGTTTTAAATGGATCATTTTTCTTTCATTCTTATCACAACTGAATGAAATAGAAACTGTTATACCAATCTTATAGATAAGAAAACTGAAGCCCGGGTTCTCTAACTTTCCAAAGATTGCCCAGTAGGAAGCAGTGGAACTTGCACACAAGACAAGAAGGTAGAAGTTACAGAGATAAAGATTTCAGTGCAGCACAGGGAAGAACAAGTATGAAATACTTGTATGTAGTGAGTTCCACGCATTAGGAGGCAAACAGGTACAGCTTAGATACCTATTAAGCAATGATTCAGAGGAGACTCTACCACTGCTCTTGGTTATAAAGTTTCAACATAGAGTACCTACAACCTTGAGAATTCTGAGCCTTCTTGCCAAGAATAAAATTAGGTCTCCTCCTAACATTCATGAGAAAAGGATTCAGAAACTCCCTGAGGGGCCTGAGATTCTAAGAATTGACAAAAGAACATTTTCTACATGTTTCTCCTTTATTCCTGCTACTATAATGTTTTCTCTCTTTTTTTTTTTCCTTTTTACTCTTCCTATTGTCCCTCCTCCAGATCACCTTCCTCCAGTTCTGTTGCTCTTCCTTCCCTCCCACTGTTTTGTCCGATGCTCTATAGGAGACATCCTAGGATGACTCCGTTTTCCCTTTTCAGTACCCTTTTTAGATACTTTCAATCAATACGTAGCAGCAAGGATGCAGGAAAGAGCATACAATGGGAGAGATAATGTCATAAAATACTGTTAGAAGAGCATTCAGAGCTCATTTGTTCACAGAATTCAAAGCCACATTCTGTTATTTTTCTCTCAGCCAGTGTCCTGAAAGTCATTCTGCATTAGAGCAGGAATAGTGATCAAGGCCTGCTGTGATCTTAAACAGTGAAAAAAAGACAAAAGATAACTGGGAGCAATAAGAAAGCACAGTGACACACAACCTTCTCTCAGATCTTCTTATGGAAATATGAGTTCAGGGTGGTTCTTGCTCCATTCACCCATTCAGTCATGTATTCATCGTGTCTCACCTGACCATCTATCATGCAGGTAACAGATTCCAAGTAAGAGGTGGAAGAACAAGGCTGAACAGAGAGGTTGTAGAAGTAAAATGGCTCCTAACAATAAATTATTAGATAAATGAATCTCACAAGAAAAACTGACATTTGTGACCATACTCATAACACAAATTAACTCAATCCTTCTATCTCTGCAAGGAAAGTCTTATGAATCCCCATTTACAGAGGAATTAAATGAGATTCAAAGAAGCTAAAAAAAATGCCCACAAGGTCACACAGCCCAGAAGTGGAAGGGCCTGGATTGAGATGAAATGAAAGAGAATGTATCTTTACATTTTAGGGAAATTAATTTTCTTCACCACTTCCAAGAGATAAATTCCACCAATATTTTCCCATGTTGGATGCCTTTAGAAAGCAGAAAAGCAAGATGAGAAATAAGGACAGACTGGAGAGTCAAATAAAAAAAAAGAGGGTCATGAATCATTCCTGGTTTTCCTTTTTTGCACCCTCTCTAACGTGCAGGTCCATGCTTATAGCTGGCATACATCATACTCATGACCTCTTCGTTTATGGCATCTTTTTTTCCTCATCCTGGAATATCTTTCCGGATATTTCTATGTCCTGTTCATGGAGGCAAATCTGAATTGAAGCTCTGATTTTACTTAAATCCATTCTTAGACTATTCCTGATTGTTTTAGTCCATAGTGATGCAATTTTTCTGAACCAATAGTCTAATAGATTCTATTAAATCCTGCCAATGCCAATGACCTTAAAGTTATTACACACAAATCCAGTTTGTCTCAACAACTCAATCTCAATCTTGGTTTCTATGTCTTCAATTATTTCCTGTTTAATAGCATTCTTACTCATAGAAAAAATTTTTTAAAAGTCTTCACTAAAAGAAATATATGATTAATAAATAGATAATAAACACAATAAGAATTGATAGTGGAATGTGAGTGGAATCCATGTGGCAGCTCAATAGAATTGGCCAAGACATAACATTCTTATGGGATAGCTTCAGGCTTGTTCCATCAAAGTCATCTCCAGGAGGCTCTTGAGACAATGGGTACAGCCTCCAGTCTGGAGGAACTTTGATGGTCTGCAGGAATGGGAAATTTCAAGCAACTGTTGGTATCATCATTGAGCTCTGTCCAATACAGCCCAGTAAGCTATAATGGGGACTGCAGCCTTAGCCAAAGGAGGTATAGCTAAGCTACGTGGAGAAGAGGCCATTTTACAGCTGATAGCATTTCTCACCAGGTGTTTGTTTTTGTTTTTGTCTTTAAATAACTCAGAGTAATTCCAAATTTGGAGGAGTTTGTATTTAAGAGTGTGAAAGAAAATATTGATGGCCTGGGCCATAGGAAATACGGAATTGGTTTTAAATTTAAATGGTATTTAATGGTATTCTTTTTTAAAATACCAAAAGAATCTTTTCTCAATTTTTGGTCATCATCACAATATAATAGCTACTGATAAGACATACTATTAAGCTTAATTTGCATCATTAATATTTTCTCTGTAACTTTCTTAAATTTAGACAGTCCACAAAACAATAAATCAAGCCTTGATTTTTGGTATTTGGCAATCCTATGGTGTACATACTCCCACCATGACCTGTTTCAAATTACATCCGGGGTGGTAGAGTTTGGAAAAGATACACTGTAACCCACAGAGACAATAGACAATGCAGTCAAGTAATTAGGAAACTAAGTTTTGAGTACTTATTACCTTTGTGTTCAATACAATTTATTTAATTATAAGTTTGTATGATTTATATTTTAATAAGGGCTGTTTTCAACAACCAGCTTGAAAATTCCTGAAAATTAAACAATTAGCTCTTGCAAGCTAAGACAAGCCAACTTCAGCACACCTATCCCCTCTTGCACTAGTTACTTTCTATCTCATTATGTTGAGATCATTTTCATGGTAGTACTTATGAAAATCTAATATTAGAGTATCTACTGTGTGTTTTTTGTCTATTTCCCACACCTCTATAAAAGAGACATTCATGGGCAGCCCGGGTGACTCAGCGGTTTAGTGCCACCTTCGGCCCAGGGCATGATCCTGGAGACATGGGGTTGAGTTCCATGTCGGGCTCCCTCAGTGGAGCCTGCTTCTCCCTCTGCCTGTGTCTCTGCCTCTCTCTCTCTCTCCCTCTCTCTCTCTCTCTCTCTCTGTGTGTGTGTGTGTGTCTCTCATGAATAAATAAATAAAATCTTAAAAAAAAAAAACAGATACTCATGAGAATAGCAACCTTGCTGTTTTTCACTGTATTAAATACCCACAGCAACTAGAACAGCCCTGGCACCCTGGTACAAGCTCAATATCTATCTACCAGAAGCTGAATGAATTCAGGATATAAAACACCTGCCAATTAAAAGATAAATCAACTAATAGAACTTGGTCTAAGGCAATGGCAGGCATTTCAGATGAAGAAATTCATAAGGCCAATACACATAGAAGATAATCAACTTCAGTTGAAAGTAAGCAGATGTCTTTGTTACAATTACTATTCACTCTCCTCCTACCCTGCCCACAGCTGGGGACTATTTCTTACCATACCTCCCCATTTGAAGATTAAGCTACTTTTGAAAGCATCATCCTCAAATGTAGATGTCCATGAGAGTCTGACTCAGAAGGCCTGTGATTGTATTTTTTACTAAGTACCATAGATGGCTCTGATACTGGCAATTGAAGGGTTTCTCTTTGAGAAGTGTAGTGTTGACGAATACAGTGTTCTTAGCCTTGGCTGAACATAAGCATTAACTGGGTCAGGGCCAGGGAAAAGGGGCCTGGGAGGGTATTAACAATAAGATATTTGACCGTCATTGCTTCTCCTTATGTACAGTAATTGAAGATTTTTTCCTGAGCCTTTTAAGAATTATGTTTTTTATGAGATTCTTTGATGCCCAGTGAAACCTGAGGTCTAACATATGTAAGAAAATAAGCCTAGTTAACAACACTTTCTTTTATCTCCATATGTATAAATATCTTATCTGAAGATTAAATTTACTGAGCTTGAAAATTATAAAACTTTGTGTCTTAAAAATCTATTTCAGGGGCTCTTGGCTGACTCAGTTGGTAGAGCATGTAACTCTTGATCTCAGCGTCATGAGTTCAAGCTACATGTTGGGCATAGAGCCTACTTCACACATATATAATCTGATCTTTTCCATGGTCTCTTTTGAAAGATGTCTACACATTTAATATGCAGATATGTATGTCTTTAGCTTTGTACAGACAGTTGACTGGTTATATAAGTGTGGACGCTATAACTTATAAGTTATATAAGTGTGGACGCTAGCTGCCCCCAGCCAGCTGTGCGAGCTTGAACGGATTCCCTAACCCCACATCCCTCAGCTTTCCCACAGGGTTGTTGTGAGGATTATGTGACTCTATACATGTGTAGTCCTTAGAACAACCTAGAAGTTCATGAGTCCTCTTTTAGTATGTTCTTATGTTATTAACCATTAGGATAGCTGCAGCTCCAGAAATGTATATCCTTAGAGGAGAGGAAAAAGCCAATACTGAAAGAGAAAAACCAACTGATGATTTTAAAAATTGCACCAATCCGTATCAACATCCTGTACTAGTTAGTCATTGCTAGCTTGATAATAACTGCAGTTTAGTCTTTGCATAAATTACCTGATGTGTTACACTTGTTCTCAGCAACTCTGCAAAATAATAAAACTCTTCAAGACTTCCAATAAGATGAGCATCAGGTTATTTCATATTATTCTGGAACCGGTAAAGAAAATTTCAAGTGGCAGCCAGCACCATCTTTCAAATGACTTTTCAGAAATGGAGGAAATTATACCATTTTCACTTCAAATCATTCACCAGGGAAGTGAAACAGATTCTCACAGGGAACCAGGTCACCAAGAGAAAAATTCTAAAGGCCATTTATATGGCATTGCTGTGATGATCCTGGAGACAACTGACCAAATTGTCCCAAAATACCCTCCAAGCCGTCAGGTTTTTTGATAATTCAATTTATGAAGTAGAATAGTAATATGGCTAATTCTAAATATTATTGCTTGGCTTCACATAGGTTTTATACTTTATAAAAATGATATCATATTGGATATATTTCTGCAAATTTTTTTGAGATTCATCCTTGTTAATTCATAGATCTGTACTTTATTTCATTCATGTGTATTTTGCGTTGGTATGAATTGGCTGAAACTTATTGGATATTTTATTCTTAGTGGACATTTGGGGTTTAATTCTTTGTTATTACAAATAATAGTGGCATAATCTTTCTTTTATATACACATGCATTAAAATTGTAAAGAAAATAAGAGAATGATAAACAGAAGATTCAGGATAGTGGTTCCTCTCAGAGGTGACGAAGGGAAATGAGCATCAAAGAGAGTGTTGCAGGATCATCAAAGGTATGATAATATTTTACTTAAGGTAGGCATGTAAATAATATGTATGTGTATATACATGCATACATACATCCATAAATATATAGAGATCCATACATTTTATTATATATATGAATTTATAAATATATACACAGGCTTAAAAGTTTTTTTAATTTGAGATAATTTTGAAATAATTCACACAGTGTTTTAAGAAATAATAGAGATCCTTTAAAAAATTTTTTTTCAAGATTTTACTTATTCAGGGATCCCTGGTGGCGCAGCGGTTTAGCGCCTGCCTTTGGCCCAGGGCGCCATCCTGGAGACCCGGGATCGAATCCCACATCGGGCTCCCGGTGCATGGAGCCTGCTTCTCCCTCTGCCTGTGTCTCTGCCTCTCTCTCTCTCTCTCTCTCTGTGTGACTATCATAAATAAATAAAAAATTTTAAAAAAAGATTTTATTTATTCATGAGAGACATAGAGAGGGAGAAGCAGACTCCCTGTGGGGAGCCTGATGCAAAACTCCATCTCAGGACCCCTGAGCCAAAGGCAGATGCTTATCTACTGAGCCACCCAGGTGCCCAATAGAGACCCTTATATCTTTCCCCAAGCCTCCCCGAGTGGTAACAACTTATGTAACTGTAGTATAATATCACACTATGTAATTGGCATTGGTACAATCTATAGACCTGATTCATATTTCACCAGTTTTGTGTACAGTCATTTATGTGTGTTTTCTATTTAGTTTTATGCAATTCTATCACAGTGAGATTCATGGAACTATGACCACAGTTAAGACACAGAACTGTTCCTACATAAAGGTCCCTCATGTGATACTTTTATAGCCATAACCACTTCCTTTCCTTCCCCTTTTCTGAACCCATGGAAGCCACTAATATGTTCTCTATCTCTATAATTTTGTCATTTCAGGAATGAAATAAATATGAATAAAAAAGTATGCAACCTTTTGAGACTGGCTTTTTAAGCTCAGCAAGTTTAAAGATGCATCCAAGTTGTGTGTATCAATAGTAATTCCTTTTTATTGCTGAGTAGTAGTCCATATACATACTGTTAAATTGTGCCATTATAAAAAAAGAAAACATAATGGTTTCATTAGATGGTAGATTTAAAAGAGGTTGTAATAAAACAATGAAAGATTTTCAACACACCCTTGCTTTTTAAATGAAACATTTTGAAGCAAGAAAAGAAATGTATAATTGGCTATTTGGGGATACATGGACTAGGAGAAACTGTATGTGACCTTAGGAACCCAACTTTGAGATTTTGATTTCTGTTAATATATGATATAGTCAATATTCCATTACTGGAATCAAAGGAAAACATAGATTCCCAAAGAATGCTAATTGTTGATTTGTCTAAGTTCACTGCATAGGACATAACCAAGGAGGGTAGGCTGGTAAAATATGTGGGCTAGTAATTCTAACACAATTTGCACATCTTGATGTTTAAACCAAAAAGAAAGCAAGTTCTACTAGGCTTCTATCCTCCCATCATTTTTACTCATTCTTTCATGTAAGAATTTACCCATTCATTCATTTAACAAACGTGATTAAGTGCCAACTGTATACCAGCACTAGGATCTAGTTCCTGCTATGAAAAAATCAAACAGCCTAAAAAAAGAAGAAAGACCAAAAGAATTGCAATTCTCTCTCATCTAGTCATATACTCTTTTAACAACCCTGATATTTCACTCTAGTTCATAGAGAAAATAGAGGCACAAAGAAAGGAAGCAATTTATATAAGGTCACATAGTTGGAAATCATGGGCCATTGAAAATATCAGTGTGAGGCACCTGAGTGGCATAATTGGTTAAGAACCTGACTCTTGATTTCAGCTCAGGTCATAATCTCAGGATTGTGGGATCGAGCACTGCAAGGTTTTTGCACTTGGGCATGGAGCCTCTTGATATTCTCTCTCTCACTCTCACTCTAACTCCACCTAAATAAATAAACAAACAAACAGATAAATAATAAAATAAACTATCAATGCAATGTACTAACCATCCAGGAGTAATTCTGGAGTTGGGGTCTTCAGACCCAGGCATCATACCTTTAGGCATTTTTTTCTTTTTTATCAACTTCAGAAAGTTTACTGATGAGTCTGACATTTTTTTCTTAAATATATTGTTATATCTTGTGTTAATTATTATGATTAAAATTGCACTGAACTATTAATTGTTAACTATGAATAAATTTTTAAAACTATTATTTTGTAGGCACTTCTGAAAACTGAATTCCTGAGAAAGGCTGAGCCTTCCATATTTAGCTTCCCAGAAGATTCTCATGAACATAAGTCTGGGCACCATTCTAGAGAATTTCTATCAACTATTCCATTATTGGAAATTAATTTCCTTCCACAGTGTGTAGGGAAATTAGCTCAGGTTATTCTTTTATCCGAAGGAAGAAATGAGCAAGCCAGTGTGAACCCCCACAGGCCTTCCTTTCCTCCCTTTTCTTCTGTTTTCTTTCTCTATTCTCTCTCAAGAATACAAGGAAAATGGCTTCCTTTATTCCTTTGTTTTGGCATTGCATCAGTACAGCCCATTTCTCGCTCCCTGAGCATCCTGAGAAAAAACAGGGCAGCAGACCAATGATAAAAAGAAGAAACCTTAACCAGGTTGCTTAGGGAAAGGTCTTCTGAGCAAGCCATGAAATCTCTGCCAACTGCTTCCTTCTCAGATTCCTTTAGGACCCTTTATCCAGAGTTCCAGCTGTTGCCCTGCCTGGAACATCCTGGTTGGTCAAGAACACTCTAAGTCTAGCCAGACTGCCCACAGAAGAGGTTTTTGGTTTTGGTTTTGTTTTATTTTGTTTCATCACCTCTGAGCTTCATGGGTGGCACAGCTCCAACTGTAAAAGTGCCCACATCAAGCCCATGCAGGCAGATAAATGGACCCAGTTGCCTGCTTTGTAATTCAGTTGTAGGAGACAAGCCACAGAACAAGGAGGCTTACCTTACTTGGACTTACTTGGTCAGAATTCTCTCTCTTCAAGTCATACACTCTTTTATCAACACCACTATTTGTCTGGTTTCCAGATGAAAAAGTTAAGTCATAAAAAGGGTACAAAATTTATCAGGGTCATTCATAGATAGATAGAAGTGATAGATCATTTAAAATACCAACCGGGGCAGCCCGGATGGCTCAGCAGTTTAGTGCCGCCTTCAGCAGAGGGTGTGATCCTGGAGACCCAGGATCGAGTGCCACGTCAGGTTCCCTGCATGGAACCTGCTTCTCCCTCTGCCTGTGTCTCTGCTTCTCTGTCTCTCTCTTTCAATCTCTGTCTCTCATAAATAAATAAGTAAATAAATAAATAAATAAACAAACAAATAAATCTTTAAAAAATAAATAAAATGCCAACCAGTGGGATGCCTGGGTGGCTCAGTCAGTTAAGCATCTGCCTTCAGCTCAGGTTATGATGCCAAGATCCTGGGATCAAGCCCTGGGACTGGTTCCCTGTTCAATGGAGAGCTTGCTTCTCCCTCTCCTGCCCCTTCTCCTCATGCTCTCTATCACCCTCCCCTCACTCACTCTTGCTCTCTCTCAACTAAATGAATAAAATCTTAACCCCCCCCACACACACAGTGAATTAACACAGGTATATATGTATGTATGTATGCATGTATGTATGTATGTATGTATTTATTTATTTAATTTAGCTTCATGCCCAGCATAGAGTCCAATACAGGGCTTGACCCCGAGATCAAGACTTAAGCTGAAATCAAATCAAGAGTGAGATGCTTAACCAACGGAGCCCCCCCCCCCCCCCCCCAGTCTGAACAGCCATCACTTAGGCCACTGCCTTTCAATTCTGGTAGGGTTTGGGGGTGGAGCTTAAAATCCAAACAATCAAAGACAGGTTGGGGTTCTCAACCTAAGGAGGGGTTCTCAGCAGCCAGTACTAGGGATAGGATTCTGATCAGCTGATGTGAAACAAGGTCTGGGGCTCTGTGTTGTTGTTGTTTTAAGATTTTATTTATTTATTAATTTATTTTGTAGAGAGAGGGTTCCAGTAGAGGTCTAACTCTGACACTGCTTTGCTTGTTTGTGGTCAGAAAGCAACATCTGCCATGCAGGTCCCTGGAATTTCCCAGATGTTTGGCAGACATCTATCTGGGGTTGGTTGGCTTCACTGTGAGTAAACATGTGCTCTGGCTTCTTTTGTGCTGAATAATAGTTTCATAGGATCTAATTTCACAGATAAAATGCAGTATTGATCATTCTATTTTAGGATTTGGTACACAGATATTGGAGCAAGAAGTGGTGAAATGCAACCCCAGGGAGAAATAATTCAGTTTCCCATGGAAATATTCTGCTTCTAAATTTCCTCCTGAAGACAATGTAGGGAAATCAAATGTGTGAGTCAGGCAAGATTGTAACACCATTAGCTCTAAACCATTTAAATGACAAATAAGGTTATAAAGACAGGGTTAAATCTGGGACACTCACTCTTTAAGGGAGACTTTAGATGTGTGCTCTGACTTGCGACTTACAACAGAGCCAGGCAGATGGTAATTAATAGCATTTTCCCAGAAGGTGGAATAAAATGAAAAAGATTTGTAAGTGCTTACCTCTTTACCCATGGAGAAGTGGTAAATAAAAATACCATTTATCCAATATCTCCAAGAGATAAAAATAAGTGTATTTTTGGATAGCAAAAAATGTCAAAATTTTACTTTAATCATTCTTTTTGAAAATTATTTAAAATATATTATCCATTTTCCCTACCATTTTATAAAAAGCACATAGCATTTTATGCTTATTTGGGACTTAAATGATGACAATTAGTTACAGGACTGTGTATAACAAAATAATACTCCAGCATTACTGATTTGTTCTTTCACCTAAACTGAAACTAAATGGCCCCTGTCTGCTGTTCTTTGAGTTCACCTATCTTTACTCTTTCTCACAGTCACTTCCACTGATGTCTATGGGCTTATTTCTGGTGGTCTTGCCTTCTATTCTTCTTGCTTCTTCCCTCTCTTGAAGTCTGGGAATACAGGTGACTAAGCTTGTTAGAACTATTTTCAACATAAGAATAAACAGGTTCTGAACAAAATAGTGGAGTGTTCTCCTATGACTAAGGGAAAAAAATTACATTGTCTTGATGACTTGTATTTTCACTCTTGAGAGTTCGTAGGCTCCAGGATAATGCAATCAAATCAATGTTAGATTAGTGTGGTTTTACTGTATTTCATAAGTAAAATTAATCTCATCATATACCCTGAAAAGAATAAAATATCTAGGTCAAATTAGTTATGCTTCTGAGTTTTACATTTGGCACCAAATTTTAACCACAGAATACTCCTGACTTGGTGAGGCAGATATTCCACATTTTTAAATAATGAAATGATTATTCAAATGGTTTACTGATTTTCCAAGAGCAAGCAAGGAGTTAGACTCAAACTTGGCTGTATAGATCACAGAAACTGAGGCGTCATTGTAGACAAATTATATCAGAATCTCTAAACAGTGCAGCCTAAGCATCAGCATTTTTTAGAAAGCTGCACAGTTACCATTTTCAAGAGCATCAACATGTACCAAATAGCAAAGAATTAAATGTAACAAAAGATATACAGGACTATTTACTATTGAAAACTAAAAATGCTATATAAGAAAACTTAGGTAAATATATCATGTACATGAATAGGAAGAAGACAATATTACAAAGTTGTCATTTCTCCAAAACTGATCAATATATTCAATGCAGTCTCAATCAGAAATCCAGGAGGTTGATTTTGGTAGAAATTGACACATTGATGCTAATTAAAATGAAATGCAAAAAGCCATTTGTATTCAAGAGTATCTAGAAGAAGAACAAATCTGTAGGACTTATATTTAGATAAGAAGAACTATTGTGAACCTATAATAGTTAAGCCAATGTAGTATTGGTGCAAGGATATAAAAATAGAAAGATGGAACAAAAAAGAGTCCAGAAACAGATGCAGACATACATAGTCACCTGGTTTACAACAATAAAAGGCTGTCATGAGTTGAGAAAGGTAAATGAATCTGGGTCAACTGGACTTTCAAATAGGAAAAAAATGTATCTTGACTCCTACCTCACTATATGCAGATGGTAATCCCAAGTGGATTTCATATCTAAATGTAGAAAACAGAATAGAAAACTTTCAGGAGAAAAAAACAAGAAATATTTATGAACATAGAGCAGGTCAACATTTCATAAATTGACACTAAAAATACTAGCTATAAAGAACAACCTGATAAATCAGGTTATATTCGAGTTATGAATTTATGTCTGTCAAAACACAGAGTTAACAAAGTTTAAAAGAAATCCCTAGATTAGAGGAAGATATTTACAATACACAAATCCAACAGAGATTCATATCCAGAAGGTATTAACAATTCTTGCAAGTCAAGAAGAAAAGGACAGAAAATCAAATAGGAAATTGGGCATAAAACTAGAGCAATAACTTTAAAACAGAGGTTATATAAATGATCAGTAGGTATAGGAAAAAGTACTCAACTTCATTAATTATCAGGGAAATGCACCTTAAAACTGCTAAGAAATATGACTACATACCTACCAAAATGGTGAAAATGACAGACACTCAATACCAAGTATAGATGAGGATATGGAGCAACTAGAACTCTTACACACTATAGGTGGGCATGCACAACAACATGACTGCTTGGCAGTATCTTCTAAAGCTGAACATACAAATGTCCTGTGACCTAGAAATTCTACTCCCAACAGAAATATGTCCCAACAGAAATTTCCCTATGTATACCAAAAGACATGTCCAGAAATGTTCACAATAGCACTATTGAACATAGCTTAAAGCAGAACAGGAACCAATTATCCATCAAGAATGGAATGGATAAATTTTTATATTCACACAATGAATAGTGGGGAAATCTCACACACAAGACACCTGGGTGGCTCAGTAGTTAAGCATATATTGCCTTCGGCTCAGGGCGTGATTCCAGGATCTTGGGATCGAGTCCCTGCATCAGGCTCCCCTCCCTGCAAGGAGCCTGCTTCTCTCTCTGCTTATGTCTCTGCCTCTCTCTCTCTCTCTCTGTCTCTTGTGAATAAATAAATAAAATCTTGAAAAAAAAATCTCACACACAATGTTGAGTAAAAGAAGTCAGACACCAAAGACTATATTCTGATTGTTCCAATTATAGAAATGACAAAAATAGCCCAAAGTCATCTATAGTGTTTTTGTTTGTTTGTTCGTTTTGTTTTTTGCATATAAAGGATTTATTTTATCTATTTATTTTTAAAGATTTTATTTATTTATTCATGAGACACACACACAGAGAGAGAGAGAGAGAGAGAGAGAGAGAGGCAGAGGGAAAAGCAGACTCCATGCTGGGAGCCTGACGTGGGACTCGATCCTGGGACTCCAGGATCACAACCTGGGCCAAAGGCAGGCGCTAAACCACTGAGCCACCCAGGGATCCTCTAAAGGATTTATTTTAAATGTTTCATCTATAATGTTAGAAGTCTGGAAAGTGTTTACCCTGGTCAGGGTAATGAATGCAATGGGATATAGAGGAGTTTTCTGAGATGCTAATGTTCTGTTCTTGATCAAATTAAGTGTGTACGTCAGGCTGTACACTAATGATGAGGACAAGTCTTTTTGCATGAAATATTCAGTAAAAATTAGAACAAATAGAAATCCCTCTGGGTGATCCTACTATGTTATGTAGCTAGAGTAGAAATCCCCCTGTCTAGAGATCATATCAGGTTTCTTCCATCCCTCTCTTTCTTCCCTTCCCAGACCCACCTACCTAAGCCTTCCTCTCCCTAATTCTAGCTCCAGAGTGTCAAGGACTGTCTGGTACAAAAGATACAGATGGGAAGAAGCCATCATCTTGCCTTCAAGAAGCTAAATGTTTTCTCATCTATTAACTTCAGCCTGCCAACTGACAATAAGATTAACCTGTCACACTGCAGTTGCTACAAGGTAAAGTTGTTACTAATTACAGCTGCCACAGATATCCTCATGACCTTCCTGAATCATTATAATACTAGTATGCAAGACATGACCATACCATGGGCAGACTCAACTGCAACAGGTATTAATTACACAGGATTTTACTGGGCATCATTTGACTCCAAGTATAACAGAGTATGTGTAATAATGAACTGAGTTACTGGCACCCACATGATGTTTCCATTGTATCTGGCATAAGGATCATTCCATACCCAGTGGGATGATCGTATTCCCTGTCAACACTACTTGCTTTCCTGATCATAGATATTGATAATCCTCATTTTATTGTTCTGTTTTTCACAAGCAGTGTGTGAAAATTAGACTCTCAACCCTACTATTTATTATTTCTTCTACCTCTCTTGACATACACTTTGAAATAAACAAAAATAAGCATGTTTCTGCAGAATCTTGACTTCACATTTTCAGAACACTTCTCCATGCTCAATCTCTGTCCTCAGGTGCTTCCAATAACCAAGGCACCAAATGACATAGAAAGTCAAAGCCAATCATCTTTATCTTGCACAGCACACTCTGTCTTTTCAGAACATGGTCATTGATTATCTGACCATGGTCATTATGCCAAGGTTTGCTTTTGCAAACAAACAAAAGACGACATACCCTTGGCCTGAATCCTGCCTTTAGTTTACATTCTCTCTGACTGCTGTAACCAGAAAATCTAAATAGTCAGGTGGAAAAGGGCCCTGAGAAATTACCAGTTACTTCACTCTTAGGCACAAATTCCTTTCTGCCTATACCTTCCCTCTAACCTAGATAAACCATCCTGATAATAACACTTATAATGTTTCCAAGAAAGGGGTATTCATTAGTTCACTGGTTGCTACTTACCCACATTCAGGTTCCAGACTATATGTTACTTTCCAGAGCAGCCTTCTCTTGCCCTTCCAGAAGAGTTTAGGTCCCCATATTATTAACTTTCACATAATCATATAATTTTCTTTATAGTACTTAGTCCAGTTTCAACTAATTCATTTTTGTACTTATTTGTCTTATTCACCAATATATCTTCAGCAGTTTGCACAATACCTGGCTCATAGTTATATGCTCAGTAAATATTATTGAATGAATGAATGAATGAATGAATGAATGAATGAATAAGAGCTTCCTATGGTGTTTTTTTGGAGTTGGAAGGGTTTTTTCTTTTCTTCCCTAAGATTATTTTCTCTTGTTCTAGATAAAGCACATCATCTCTTGTTCTGTCCTCAGTAGAGATGAATGGCAAACAGGTGGCCAACAGCTCCCATGTCAGAACTCTTCACATAATCATAAATCATGACAAAGATACTTATTCTAAAGTTTTTATGTCTTAGCGATTTTCTCTGAAGGAGAGCTAGGTCATGATATTCAACTCAAAAAAAAAAAAAAAAGGAATAAGGAATAAAGTCATCTAGATACTCCTGATTGACATTAGTACTTGGGACCTTGATGTATCTATTTTTCTTGAGATCTTGACTTAATCCTTCCGACTTTCTAATTTTGGGTGTCTTCACAAATTATGAAACTGAATGGGAACAAACTAAGGGTATCCTGCATATATGTATCTTTTACCTTTTTTCATTCATCCATTTGTCAAATATTTTTAAGAAAATAGAATGTGTTTAGTCCTGTGCTAAGCACTAGAGATCTAGTAGGGATGGAGAGAAACAGGGTCCTGTCTTCAAGGTCCAGTCATGGGGAGAAGGGGTAGTTAGGTAAGTCTTTCTGGTATAGGAGTTGCCTAGATCAGTGATTTAGCACTATCCTAGTCGACTACAGGGCTTATTAAACACAGATTGCTGGACCACACCCCCATTTTCTGATTGTCTAGGGGAGCCTGAGGTTCTGTATTTTTTTTTTACAATTTCCCAGGTGATGCTAATGCTACTGATCTGGGGACCACACTTTTAGGGCCACTGACTTGGATGAAATGGAATATTAAATTAGAACATAGTTAGATTTAATAAGTATTTGATGGATGGATAAATGAATGGATGCATCAATCAGCCAATCAGTTGAAATCCATCACTACATCAATAGCATAAAACCCCAGTAAAAGGAGGCCACAGAGATGGATTTTAAAGTAGCTTATTTACTACAAAGTAATGAAAGACTCTACCCCTTCTCTCCCTGTGGTCCCTAACATGACTCATCACTAGCAAATGGTATGGCTGGCATTAATCAGGCTGCTTTTCCTATTTATGTCTTGTTCTATCTGGAGTTGCAATGGGCATTGCCTCCTCCGGAGTGTAATTTGGGCTGACTCATTTCCCAAGTTGCTGATAGAAAGGTCAGCATGCCTCCAGTTTACAGCTGATGGCATATAAGGAGCTATCAATCATACGTTGCACATCAGAGAGATTAGCCACCTTCATATGCGTTCCTTCTTGGCCACCTTGCCAAGAATCCAGCAGATCATTTGAACTAAAGGTTAAAAACTCACATTGGCATATGTCTGTGAATGGAATACTCAGTTAGCAGCATAGAAATTATACTAGTGTAGGGGCACCTGGGTGATGCAGTCAGTTAAGCATCTGACTCTTGATTTCAGCTTGGGTAATCATGCTGGGGTTGTAAGATGGAGTCCTGAGTGGGGCTCATGTTGAGTACAGAGTCTGCTTGGATTTCTCTCTCCCCCTCTGTCTCCCTCTGCCCCTCCTGCCTATTCTCTCTCTCTTTAAAAATACATAAATAAATCTTTTAAAAAAGGAAATCACTTTAGTCTCATAGAAAATATTTAAGTGCCTGAGCTTTGTTGTCATTCAGACAGAGGTGTATGTAAGTCCTGATTCTGCCTCCTAAAAATTAGATGATCAACATCCCTAATCTTCAATTACTTCATCTCTAAAACAGGCATAATGGTAATAATGAACTCATGAGATTGCTGCGCATGATGTGCATAACATGTTTAGCACAATACTAACCTCATGTTAACCATTCAACATATTTTAGTTAGCACTGTTGCTCTTTAGCTTCTCAAACTGTTTTCCTCAATGTTTTTGTAAATTATCTTTTGTAAACAATAAACTTAGATTTGACATATACCCTTCTTTTTTTAAAGATTTTATTTATTTATTCATGAGAGACACAGAGAGAGAGGCACAGACACAGGTAGAGGGAGAAGCAGGTTCCCTGCAGAGAGCCTGATGTGGGACTCGATCCGGGATCTCAGAACTCACCCCCTGAGCCAAAGGCAGACACCCAACCCCTGAGCCACCGAGGCGTCCCAGCATATATCCTTTAATTGCCTTTAGACTGGGTCAAGAGGAAGAATTTCACTGCTTGGATTTTCAGTTCTGAGCCAGAAAATGGAATGATTCATATTCAGCTAATTTCTTTTTGCCACATAGTATAAAGATTTCTACTCTAGGCCAAGATTCATTCCCTGTTAAAGATACCAAGAAAAAAGCTATAGAAGAAAATCACTGTCTTCCTTATAATCAGCTTTAAAAGGTAAGGACACAATACTTCCAGTTTCCCTCCCTCACCCCCAAATCTTTTCTGAATCTAGCAGTATTACCTAGGATAAAAGCAACTGAATAAATATTGTTCCATATCAGCCTGGGGGTCAGACACCCCTGGTTTCCAGTCTTGGCTCTGCCACTACAAGCTGTGTGATCTTGGAAAAGTTACTTATACTCTCTATGTCGTTGTTTTCACTATTCTTAAAGTAATAATATTACTAATAATTATTGTGAGGATTAAATTAATCTATTTTCCAGTACTTGAAAAGTACTAAGTTCACATAAATGTCAGTAATGTGAACTCTTAGCATCTTATCCTGTTATGTGACCCTCATTTTAATATTTCTGGATTTGTTGAAGGAGTCCATGCCCTTCAGATTGGAATGGTTTCAATTATAACCTCTTTCAACCTCCTCTTTTTAATATAAAAACCCTAATCCTTTTAAAGAGCCCACACCTCTTTCATCCCTTTTAATGTTATAGTCGCCTGGCTCCTACAGCTGCTTCTTCAGTCTTTCTGGCAACACTAAATAAGACCTTTCTAAGGTAGGCCTTTCATCTACCCTGCCAAATGCAGGGCCTTGTCCATAATAGGCACTGGATATATATTTGTTGAATAGATGAATGAATAAATGCAGCCAAGACATTCAAAAGTAATCGTGGCATTAAGCTAAAAATAAGGCAGCTTTGTTTCTCTGTAGACATGCAATGGGGCTAAATTACCACATCCCCTTCAAAGAATTGTTCCAAATCAGTCACTCATAGGGAACTGTACAAAGCCCTATTAATCATAATGCTATTATAAAACACAAGGGTGGGAAAAGGGACTGTCTTCTCTGCATTAGGCACCTTTTAGTTATTACTCTGGCCAAAAATCCAATCACCTAGACAGAACCAAGATCAAAAGGAAAATGCCTCAGTTCTCATCTCCAGGTGCCCTTGTTCACTGAAAATTGGCAAAAACCCAACTTGTCTGGAATCCCATGGACTGCTAGTGAGCTTTTGAAAAGGTGTATTAGATCATTTTACTCTCCTGTTCAAAACTATCCAGTGACATTCTGTGATACCTGAAACCCAGACTGCTCAAGGGTCCTGCTGATCTTTTTGCTCAATCATGGTCTCAGACAGCCATCACTTCAACCCATCCCCAATCTATCCCTAAGACAGAGCCCTGCAAACTTGCTCTGTGAAGAGCCAGAGAGTGAATATGTCAAACTTTGGGGAACATACCATCTCTGTTCCAACTACTCAACTTTGTGATTGCTACAGGAAAGTAGCCATAGTAAATGTATAAATTTACAACTGTGGCTGAACTGTGGCTGTGTTCCAATAAAATGTTTTTTACAAAAGCAGGTGGCTTCCTGGATTTGGCCCATGGGCCATAGTCTGCCAACCTCTTCCCTAAGATAAGACCCCTTCCATAACCCCCTGTTCCTATATCCTTGCATTTAGTTATTCACATTTGTTTGTTACTTCTCTGGTTCAGTCACTAGAATATGACCTTCAGGGGGACAGGACCTTTGTTTTGTTGACTGCAATGTTTCCAGCCCTAGGACATTTCCTAGCATATAGTGTGTGTTCAGTTGAATGAATGATCTCATCTCCTGTTACTTTTGCTGTCATTCACTGCTCTGATTTTCCTTCAGTTCTCAGGACATTCCAGATTCATTCTTGCTTTCTGGTCTTTGCACTTGCCTTTGCCTTCAGCCTGAAGCATCCTTCCCCCTTGCTTTTCATGTCCTCCTCTTCCGTTCATTTAGTTCTCAGATCTTTGAAGTTGCCTTTCCTGATTATACTAAACAAAGTTTCTCAGAAGCTTCACCGACTCTTACTTTCCCCACAACATTTATTAAGAAGTGGAATTATTTTTTTATTTGAGTTCTGTTCATTGTCTCCCATGACTCCAGCAAGTTGATCCACCTCCCTAAAGCTTAGAAAAGTGTATGACACATAGGAGTTTTTCAATCAAAATGTGTCTAGAACAACAGTGCTTTTCAAACTTCAATGTTTATATGAATCACCTTTGCATCTTGTTAAAATGCAAATTCTAAGTCTGTGGGTCTGGGGCAGGGCCTTGAAATTCTGTGGGTCTGACAAGCTACCAGGAGATATTGATGCTGCTGGTCTATGGACCACATTTTGAGCAAGGAGAGTCTAGTGAATATTTTTGACTCTGCCTCACCTTTAGGGCAGGAAGTGGACTGTAGGCTGAGGATCTTTCAAAAAACATCTGACATGTTTGCCAGCCAGAGCCAAAGATCAAAGCGGGAGACCAATTCCATCCTTAAAAGCCATATCCAATGCAAAATGGTAAGGACAGATTTTCCTGAGTCACTTAAGTGGTTTTGGCCTCAGGCACCAGGTCTTCAATGAACAGGAATTGGCAACATTTCCTATAATAAATTCACCTTGAAAATGCTGAATCATCCATGGGGAACCAAAATGAATCTGTCTTCATTCTGTGTTCAGTTATGTCTCCATTTATTTCAACCACTCTACTGCCTACATTAGGGGAGTTACTTGCTCTACACCTCAATGTGGTAACCCTGAGAGACCTCATATTTTTGCAGAGCCACAGATCATGCTGCTAGTGTAAATGGTGCGGACTTGACCTAAAAGAGAACTTCCTACCTCAAAACTGGAAGGGAATGTATCCACAGGGAAATACAATATGGCAGAGTGATTAAGAGCTGTCCTCTGAAGTCTGATTACCATTTAAACTCTGCATGACCTGGAGCACAGTACCTATATTCTTATCTTTTATTTATTTATTTATTTTTAAAATTCTTGCTCAAACAGGGTGCTGGAATCTTTTTTCTTTTTTTTTTTAAGATTTTATTTATTTATTCATGAGAGACAGAGAGAGAGAGAGAGAGAGAGAGAGAGAGAGAGAGAGGCAGAGACACAGGCAGAGGGAGAAGCAGGCTCCATGCAGGGAGCCCGACATGGGACTCCCAGGATCACGCCCTGGGCCGAAGGCGGCGCTAAACCGCTGAGCCACTCGGGCTGCCCAGTACCTACACTTTAAATGCCTCAGTTTTTCCCTCTTAAATGGAAAATAATGGCACCTGATGCTTAGCATTGTTGTGATAATTAAGGGACAGAATTCTTTGTAAAGAACTTGGCACAGTATATGATATACATGTGAGTATTAATTAATAATAGCTACAGTTTTTATTCTACTTTACCATAGAATATTGTTATTATATTTATTTTTTTGTTATATTTATTGAAAGTTATCTCATATTTTAGAATTTGAAGAGTAGCTTTGCACATAATATTTAACACAATTATTTTAATATACCAGTTAAGATACAGAATTCTTACTATATACCAGGCACATATTAAGAGCTATGTTATCTCATTTAATCCTGAAAATAAATCTGTGAAGTAGACATTGGTGTCTCCATTCTGTAGATAGGGAAGCTGAGGCTTCAGATGGTGACAGGTTTGTTAAAGTTTACTCAACTGGTAGGATTGGAGCAAAGATTTGAGCCAGGTTTAGCTGACTTCAGGATCAGCTAGCTATCCTTTACCTTCTAGCTATCCTTTACCACCTTGCTGGGGATGTCATACATGTAATATAGATTTTGATGTCTTGGTTCTTGAACAGGAGATCTTTCCATTACAACACCAACTCTTAGGGTGCTTTTCTCTTCTGTGAGAGAATCTGTATGACAATCATCAAACATACTTTCAGGTCTAGCAATTAAGCTTCTGAGCTCTATTCTGATGGGCTTTGCCAGCTTGTTTTCCATTTGTTTGTTTGTTTAATTTTTGTCACTGTAGACATCCTGTTTGATAGAGCTTTGGCCCAATAAATACTGTAACTTCAACCCCCAGGAAGGCCGCTCAATGGCCATACTATCCCTTATGTTCTAGTTATCTATTGCTGATAATTAGCAACCATACCAAAATTTAGTAGTATAAAACAACAACAGATTCTGTGTCAGAAATTTGGAAAGGGCATAGGAAGGGCAGCTCTTCTTTGCTTACAATTTCTAGGGTCCCAGTTAAGAATACTTGGGGCTTAGGGAAGATTCTATTGTCTAGAGGCTGGAATCATCTAGCAGCGTCTTCACTCATATGCCTGACACTTGGGCTGGAATGAATCAAAGACTGGGCTCAGCTGGCACCATGGACCAGAGTACCTACCTGTGGACTCTGCATGTACCCTGGGCTTCTCACAGCATGGCAGCTCAGTACTCAAAGTACTCCCAAATGAGAGAATCTGCAGAACAAATGTTCTTTCAAGTCATCAGACTCATATTTAAGAGTCACATGGTATGATGTTTGTGTTCATTTGTGTTCTATGGTTCAATGAATCACTAAGGAATGCCCAGTTTCAAGGGTAAGGGAATTAGATTCTACCTCTTATTGGGGGAAACAAAGCCACAATGCTAAAGAACATGTGTAATGGAAAATGTTGTTATATCAATCTTTGGAAAATACAATCTGCTGCAATCTTCAATTCTATACTTTCTCCATTTTGTCATATTGAACATTACTTTGCAAGAGGCCAAAAGCTTCTCTACTGAAATGATCTGGAAATGAGGAGAAAAAGAATCCTCTTGAATACCCAATCTTGAATACTTACAGAAAAAAATTACCCTTCCATATGTAGCATGTCTTCAATTCATGAGCAATAATATTTTAGGCTTTTGGAGTTATCAAGATGTCTTTGTTAGGTACAGCCAAAAGATTCCTAAGGTGAGAAAAAATAATATGAAAAAACTTTAATGAATAACTGTACCATTTATTTGCAACTTTAAGGCTGTAACATGCATATAATCCTCACAACCCAATGAGTTAAACAATATTCTAAGTTCTCTATAATAATAAGAACATTGAGGATTAGAACCACTGAGTAACGGTTCAAGTTTCACTGAAATAGGAAGTAGTAGAGCAAGGAAGTGCTCAAGCCTAACTCTTTAAAGATCCATAGCCATTCAATGGTAATCTAGTGATCCTTCTTGCAGCATTTAGTTTCAAGCTCTCTTTTTAAATCAGGAATCTTCTTGTTTCAGGTGACAAAAATAAAACTAAAGCTAGCTCACATAAGTGGTAAATCATGCCAGTTATAGGAGCTTCAGGCATAGCTGGATCCAGGAGCTCCAGCAATGTTCTTGGAGTCTGTCCCTCTCCATCTCTTGGTTTTGCCTCCTCTTTTTTAATATTTTATTTATTAATTCCTGAAAGACACAAAGACATAGGCAGAGGGAGAAGCAGGCTCCCTGCAGGGAACCCAATGCGGGACTCAATCCCAGAACCCTGGAATCATGACCTGAGCCAAAGGCAGACATTCCACCACTGAGCCACCTAGGTTCCCCCTTGCTTCCTCTTCTGATTTCAGTCTTAAGTAGCCTCTCCCTATTTGGCGATAAAGATGACCACCACCAACTACAGACTGTATACTCTCACTTGAGCATAGCTAACAGGTGTTTAGCTTCTCTTCTCTATCAGTTTGAGAAAGTGTCTGTTTTATTTCTTATCTGGATTAAATTCTAATTGATCTCAGTTGGATCACAAATCTTTTCATAAATCAATCACCTGTGAGCAGGGAGTTGAAATAAGATGGTTGGCCAGGTCTAGGTCAGACCTTCACAAGCAATATGGACTATGTATGGGGGAGGAGTGGTTTCCTAAAGGGATATCAACATGAGTATACAATGGCAAAATAATGGACATGGGGCAGCAAAAACATCAGGTGCTGACTACATTCTCATTTTACAGTTGGATAATCTTGTAGTTGGCAAGACTGATCCTTATTCCATTTTTATCAATTCTTTCCCTCTGGCTCCCAGTGTTCTATTATTGCATCTGTTCCTCCTTCCTTAGAGGAAAAGAGTTGACAAATTTATTCACACTAAGGTGTGAGTCACTCAATAACCAAAAATCCTTGCATTCTAGTTTCTATAATGAGCATTCACTCATTTGACTAATATCTATTGAGCATTCACTATGTGACAGCCCTGTGCTAGGTAAGCACTGCGAAGATAAAGGTGAAATAAGACAAGCAGGCCTTACATAGACTCAAGTATGTATTAACATTGTAATGGGAAAAGTAAGATATATTTTCATTTTTAAAATATTAAGTTCATCAGGGAAAGGCCAATTACTCACACATTTTCAAATTTGAGGAGGTCATAAATATTGCCTAGAACAGCTTTCTGACCTCCAACAGCTTCCAGAGCTCTGATTCAGCAAGTCTGGAGTAAGACCCAGGAATCTGAATTTTTATAAACACTCCCAGGTAATTTTGATGAAGATGCTTAAGGGACTTTACTTTGCTTTCCCATTAGTTTAACACAAAGAATTATTCTCTAATGACTATATTTCTGAAATATAGAAATCCCTGAATCTCTCCTGAAAAAGAGAAATCTTGGAGCAAGGATGTCTTTCCTTTCAAAACATACTGCATAAGCAGCATCTAATCTGGTCTTTTCATAGAGCAGCCACCCCCACTTCCTGTATGTTGAGATCTGCAAAGTGGATAAAAGATGCTGTCGATGCCCGGCCCATAGTATCCGTCTCTTCACATTAAGAGCTGCTTCCTGTGAACATCTGAGCCTCTGTCTGAGGGTGTTTTTGTCTGGCTGTGGTTGCACACTTGGCCCATGCATGTCTAGGTAGGAGACTAGAGAATGAGTACCTTTAAGACAGCTGTCAGTCAACATTGGTTAGGGAGTTGGTAGATGCACACCCCTGCTTCCTTCTCATCCTTTGGGGTAGCTGAATCATATTCTGTCTCGCAGACTTCCCCCAAAGCTTTCATTGGCTTTCTTCCTGATCCTGTCTTCTTGGAATGTTCCCTGTGATCACTTCCTGTATAAATGAGCAGTCTTCTAATCCTTCGCTCAGAGTCATCTTCTTGGGAAACAAAGCAAACACCCATGTATGTCTAATTGTAAAAAGCCATGTGCTGTGCTTGCATTTTTCTTAGAAATATTAAGTGCTGACAGTTGTCTTCAGGTTACATCAAAGAAGTTCCAATGAAGTATCTGAAAGAATCGAATGAGGGCTTAAATTAGAATGGATTCCTCAATATCTGACACACAAACTAGTACACATGTCTTCAGTTATCAAGCACAAGGTGGAGACCTTCTTACTATTATTATTATTATTACTATTATTTTTACCATTCACTCTGAAAAGACTCAGCCCAAATGCTAAATAGTTGTTCTAAAGAAGGATTTGGAAAAGGAACAGACTGATGTTATTGTACTAAAATAGTCATAGAAAGTGCAAAGAGTGTGTTTATTATGCAGAATGCATCCAAGCATGATTAGATGTTTGGCAGAAGAAAAACTAGGAAAGAGTGGAAAAAGCCGAGCAAAAACCAGCCAGACCCAAAGAATTACTCGAAAAGTGAATGAATAGAAAACTTCTTGGGATTTGAATGTTGATGAATAACTGGCATCTCCCTTCTTCATCTACTTGCAAATGGTAACAAATCATTCTGATGATAATTGCAGAATATATCTATTTATGACAAGCTGATGGACATGGAGATCATTCTATTTTATGTTCTATTGATTACCCCTCAAACTAATTCATGGGTTCTCAGAAGAACCCAAGACTAAAAGAGCAAGACCAGTGCTTTGTTCCCTAACCCAAAAAGAGAAAGAAAAGAAAACTATTAGTTGAACGAACACATAAGGAAGAAGACAATTATTCAGAGAAGAAGGCTGGAGGCTAAGTTAAATACAGCTATTTCACTGCTTTGTGAAAGTTCATGTTAAGCCCTTCACTTTTACAAAAGACCTACATTAGTACTTATTTTCATTAACCCCAAGATATCTGAAGAGGACTTTCACTTTAATAAAAAAAGGTCAAAAGCCAAAATAGCATTTAGCTTGTGTTTTATAGTGAGTGCTTGTAGAGACCGGGGTAAAACAAACAAACAAACCAAAAAAGAGACCAGGGTCACCCCACATACAGAGAGTGGTTCCAGTGAGCTCCTTCCCATGGAACTACTCTCAGGACCTCAGCATCAGGCCACCGTAGCTTTGACCTGTGTCTGTGAGCATCTGTGCTTCATCTCCATTTATCTTGTACATCCACTAGAAAGATGTGTCCTAAGGTATCAGAAAAGCCTAAGGGAAGGTATTTTGAGGGTCTGAGAATGCTCAATAGTTTTTCCATGTAAATAAATGGTAATAACTGCTTTGTTTTATACCATCTCAGCTTAGGAAAGTTTTCATAGATATGCTCTACTTTTGGATAGTGGAAGAAACTTGTATATATATGGGTGGGAGGAAGGGCTAGGAGAGCCCTTTCTGACAAACATTCAGAATTTCTGTTCTCTGTTCTTGTGATAGCTACTAGGGAGAGATCAATTTAGAAATTTGCTTTTAGTTCTACAATTTAGACCTCTATTGAGTTGTAGAGGAAATCACACAGTTGAAAAGCTCCTGAAAACAATTTTGCTGTATTTTTTTCATCAGAATTTTACATAATGCTGCTCTTCTGAAACCACATCTTAGATACTTTCAGAAATTTTATCTTTAAAGTTTTTCTTCTACATCTAATTGTAACAAAACCAACTGTTTCAGTGGGATTCTTAGTTTTCAAGCAACAGGAATTGATTAGGCCCATTTAACTGAAGCACAAAGTAATTCATTGGAAGTGCTAGGGAGAACTTTGAGATTTGAGAGAAAGGCTGAAGAAATAGAAAAAAGGCTACCAGGAACCAGTGGTGCTCTGGGCATCCTGGGAATAAGAATAAATTGGCCAAATCATTAGCCACCACAGCTGGGACGAACCAGCTCCAACTGTTTTTGCTGCCTTCATGTTACTCCATTAATCAGAATACTGGGAAATAAAGTAAAATTTTTAGCTTGGGTTCCAGGCCCACATTTTGGCAAGGGGAGAACAGTGTACTGAGAATGGCGGTTCTACCAAGATGGCATACAGGGGGAGAAATTACTCCCCCCAAAGAAAATTAGGTACTGGAACCAGAACAAGGGGAGCTATAGAACCTAAAGGTCAGGCTAGAGATATAGATAGTGCTTCCTGAGATAATAATCTTGTAAAAAGATACCAACCTTAGAGTAACTTGTCTCACCACTTCATTGTATTAGTATTTTGCTACCTTATCCGAAATATTTTCTTAATAGCCCTCAATGACTGTCATACCACTATTAGAATTTTTTTTTTTAAATACATCGCTTTTGAAGGATGATGCCTCCCTCTGGCCATTAATTGGCTTTGGTCTCTGGCCCTGAAGCTCACTGTCCTTTCTCACCTATCCTTCCAGACTCTACATACAGAGTAGCCCTGCCAGTCTGCTCTACCTTTACTGCTGTATATGGTACCTTAACAACTTAAGTTTGAGGGACAAATTGTGACTCTCTGAGTTCCAATACATGAACATGTGCTAGAATTTGACATCATATTCCTGGTGTTGAGTATTTTACATCTATACCCCCCTCTGTGCAGGTAGATCCTATATTATAAAACAAGAAATAATGATGGTAATACAGCAGCCCTTGAGAGCACAGTGGGATGTATTCCAAGGCCTTTGAAAACCACCAAGTTCTCAGATATATCTCCTCAAATTATATTTTCCCCCACAAAATGCAGTAAAGCATAACTGAGAAACTATAAATAATCCCCTCAGTCTTTAATGATTCTATAAATATGGGACTAAAGTCATTTACAAAGCCATTAAAATAAATACTGGTTGGAGCACTCACTGAAACAATTTAACAAATCATTTTTTTCTTGTTTTCCTAATAGAACATGTAGAGCTATGACTCACTGCTGAGTATGACATTTTCTTCTTTGATGTTTCCAACACATATAACTTCCAGATAAGAACTCCCAATTTTGTAAACCTCTTCATGCCCACCATCAATGCTGGAAGAGGATGGTAGATAAGGGGTGGGGCTCAGGAGTATGAATTACCAGGTTAAAATCCTGGCTCCACCAGTTAGTATTGTGTGAATCTGACAAGAACTCTTTTCAGTAAACCTTGTTTTCCTCATCTGCAAAATGGTGTAATGACACTAATTGACATGACAATTCATTTTAAGCATCAGTGTCTGATACTTCATAAATGCTCAATATACATTAACTTTTAAAAAACATCTTTAAATAATGACATCATGAAAGCAATTGCTTCTGCAAAGATGAGTAGAGAACAGCAAAGCAACCCAAAAGCATAAGATACTAGAAATAAACCTAACCAAAGAGGTAAAGGATTTATACCCTAAAAACTACAGAACACTGCTGAAAGAAACTGAGGAGGACACAAAGAGATGGAAAAATATTCCATGCTCATGGATTGGAAGAATTAATATTGTGAAAATGTCAATGTTACCCAGGGTAATTTACACATTTATTGCAATCCCTGGAACGTCTGGGTGGCTCAGCGGTTGAGCATCTGCCTTTGGCTCAGGGCATGATCCCTGGGTCCGGGGATCGAGTCCCACATCGGGCTCCCTGCATGGAGCCTGCTTCTCTCCCTACCTGTTTGTCTCTGCCTCTCTCTCTGTGTCTCTCATAAAGAGATAAATAAAATCTTAAAAAACAAAAGAAAATGTATTATTAAAAAAATAACAATGCAATTCCTATCAAAATACCATGGATTTTCTTCAGAGAGTTGGAACAAATCATCTTAAGATTTGTGTGGAATCAGAAAAGACCCCGAATAGCCAGGGGAATATTAAAAAAGAAAACCAGAGCCGAGGGCATCACAATGCCAGATTTCAGGTTGTACTGTAAATCTGTGATCATCAAGACAGTGTGGTCCTGGCACAAAAACAGACACATAGATCAATGGAACAAAATAGAGAATCCAGAAATGGCCCCTCAACTCTATGGTCAACTAATATTCAACAAAGCAGGAAAGACCATCCACTGGAAAAAAGACAGTCTTCAATAAGTGGTGCTGAGAATATTGGACAGCCACGTGCAGAAGAATGAAACTAGAACATTCTCTTACACCATACACAAAGATAAACTCAAAATGGATGAGAGATCTAAATGTGAGACAAGATTCCATCAAAATCCTGGAGGAGAACACAGGCAACACCCTTTTAGAACTTGGCCACAGCAACTTCTTGCAAGATACATCTATGAAGGTAAGGGAAACAAAAGCAAAACTGAATTATTGGGACTTCATCAAGATAAAAAGCTTCTGCACAGCAAAAGAAACAGTCAACAAAACTAAAAGACAACCTACATAATGGGAGAAGGTATTTGCAAATGACGTATCAGATAAAGGGCTAGTATCCAAGATCTATAAAGAACTTATTAAACTCAACACCAAAGAAACAAACAATCCAATCATGAAATGGGCAAAAGACATGAACAGAAATGTCACAGAGGAAGACATAGACATGACCAACAAGCACATGAGAAAATGCTCTGCATCACTTGCCATCAGGGAAATACAAATCAAAACCACAATGAGATACCACCTCACACCAGTGAGAATGGGGAAAATTAACAAGACAGGAAACCACAAATGTTGGACAGGATGTGGAGAAAGGGGAACCCTCTTGCACTATTGGTGGGAATGTGAACCGGTGCAGCCACTCTGGAAAACTGTGTGGAGATTCCTCAAAGAATTAAAAATAGAGCTACCCTATGACCCAGCAATTGCACTGCTGGGGATTTACCCCAAAGATACTGATGCAGTGAAATGTCGGGACACCTATACCCCAATGTTTATAGCTGCAATGTCCACAATAGCCAAACTGTGGAAGGAGCCTCAGTACCCATTGAAAGATGAATGGATAAAGAAGCTGTGGTCTATGTATACAATGGAATATTACTCAGCCATTAGAAATGACAAATACCCACCATTTACTTCCACGTTGATGGAACTGGAGGGTATTGTGCTGAGTGAAATAAGTCAACTGGAGAAGGACAAACATTATATGGTCTCATTCATTTGGGGAATATAAAAAATAGTCAAAGGGAATAAAGGGGAAAGGAGAGAAAATGAGAGAAAATATCAGTGATGGTGACAGAACATGAGAGACCCCTAACTCTGGGAAACGAACAAGGGGTAGTGGAAAAGGAGGTGGGTGGGGGGTTGGGGTGACTGGGTGACAGGCACTAAGGGGGACACTTGAAGGGACAAGCACTGGATGATATGCTATATGTTGGCAAATTGAACTCCAATTTAAAAAAAAAAGAGAGAGAACAGCAAAGCACCTTAAACTATATATGCTGGGGGCTAAGCGAGGTTCATTCACTAGCTAGATAACTCATTCCCTACACAATTCATATTTGTATCTTAGAAGAATTAAAAATCCTTGATAAGATCAACCTCCAGAGTCACTTACAAGTAATGGAAATACTAAATCCATATGCACTGAGGATCTCATGCAGCATTGACAAATAATTGGGGAGTGCAGTGGTAAATGTTCAGAAGGAACATCTCTGAAATGTCATCTGGCTTTGTGAGACAAACAGAAGCATATTAAAGTAATTACAAACATAACTGAGCTACAGAATACTGTACATAAAATTGTGTAATCCTCTGAGTGACTTATTAGAACTTTGGGGTTAATACAAGACCAATTAGATAGTTTAGCTCACTAATGCAATCATCCCATAATGATACCAATGAGTTTCCCAGGAAACATGTCGGTGTTGCTGAAGTGGAGGCAGAACATGAAAAATAAATCAAAGTCCCATGATTTTTGGTCCTGTGAGAGAGTTGGCTTCAAAATATCATGGGAAACATATTATTACTATTGCCATGGTATGACTTAATTCAAAGCAACCAAGTTCCATGAACACATGGGGAAAAGGCACAGACTATACATGTATGGTGTAGAAAGGGTGATGGTGCCCCTGCAAAGAAAAAGGTATGCAGTTGAAAGTTAGATGAATACTTTGAATGGAACACTTCCCTGCCCCACTGACTGGTGGCATGGCCATGTGACTCACTTCACTCATAGAATATGGACATGAAGTAAACCGAGGCCCCTCTTACGTTAGCAGGCACTGGCACTCCTGCCATTCATCACAAGAGGGACATCCCTAGGTAGGTAGGCATTGAACCAAGCAGGATGAGCAGAACTAAATCCAACTCATAGCCTCAAGGGAACTAAACCCAGTCAACCCACAGCACAACAAGAGCCATTCCAGCTGATCCTCAGTCCCATGGGCAAGAAAAATAAATTATTGTTGTGAGCCACAGAGTTGCAGGGTGATTTTTTTATGGAGCATTGCTGAACAATAGTTGACAGATGAATAACAAGAGCTAATACCAATTGGGTCCTCACTTTGTGCAAGGCACTGAACTCAGGACTTAGCATTCATGATTTGTTCTAATTCTTAGACAACCTGGAGAGGTGGAAATTATTCTCCTTTTAAAAAAGTTAAGTTATTGACCTGAAGACACACGATTAATAAATGGCAGAATCAAGATTCAAATCCAGGGCAGTCTGGTTCTTGTGCCGAGTTATTTTTCGCTGCACTACACCACCCCTCTTAGGTGTTCATTTATGTCAGTGTTGAAGGATAAAGACCACATTCTTCTACAGGTCTTGAATTCATTTGGCCTTCATAGCAATTTATTGTGTACTTATTGTATACTATATACTGAGTCTGGCATACAGTAAGCACTCACTGCTTAGTGGAAGTTAGCTCTTATGGGTTTTACCATGTGAATATGTAAAAAAAAATTAAACAATGAGATCTTAAAGCAATACAAGGAGAAAAATAATGTATGAATAATATATTTGATATAATTAAAGAAACTACTTCCAGTTGTTCATGTTAAATGATTTATTGCCAGGTAAGATCTCAGAGATTTAATTTTATTATAAGAGCAAATAAATTTATTTGAAACCTAAATTTTTAAAAAATTTATATTATATCACCTTTCTCACTGACAGCTTTTATGTTCTAAAATATCTCTTGGACCCTAAGTTTATTTTGAGAACAAACAAAAAAATCTTCCAAAATGATATATAATTCTATCTTCTATGCTTCTAACATGGGGAGGTATTATATGTAGGCCAAAATATTTCTAGATAGAAAAAATAATGCCTCTACACTCAAAATCATGATGCTAGGGTATATGATGAGGACATTATCTTTTCACATATTTTCAAAGCTTTCAACAGTTAGAAGAGGCAAAGTACTTTTTTTTTTTTTTGGCAAAGTACATTTTGAAGAACCACTAGATACCAGGTACTAATATAAGTTCTGGGTATTTTAAAACTGTTTAATAAAGCACCCCCATTTTACATGTAAGGAAATGTCAGAAAGTATCCACAACGTCCCTGGCCATACAGCTGGTTGCGTGGAATTGCAACTTTGAATCAAGTTTCTTCTAATTTAATGAATCAGGCATCTTGTTTTGCCAGAATCAGATCAGAACTGGAAAAATGGCAATGGTTGCTCTCTACCTGGAGGCACAAATGCAAACAACTACAAAGGCCATTCTTGTACAGGAGTGAAGGTGGCAGGGGTAATACTGCAGTAAGTGAAGGCAGCTGTGGTGAGAGGGAGAGCACAGCCTGTGGGGCAGTCCCTGGTGATTGCATACCACAGTCACTCCTGACATCCTTTCTTCTTGCCAACAGAACCCTGACCTTGTTTGGGTCATAGCATTCTCAACCCTGAGTGATGAATCAGGATTGGTGCAAATTGTGGAAATCTCAATATCCTTTGCTAGTAGGTAGGTGTGGCTGTGTGACCTAGCTCTGGCTAAAGAGGTCCAGGGAAAGAAAGACATCTAGGTGACTTCTGGGCAATTTCCCCCTTTCTTAAAATAAAAGAGCTAAATGGGCAAGGACCACTCCCTTGAATGACTTCTTTCCCCTCCTACTGCTATGATAAGGAAGAAGAAAAAAATGCCACTGCAATGAGGATGGCATCAAAAAAGAAAGATACTGTTGTTAAATTCTTGAATGAAGTCTAAACAAGCCTCCCCCCAGACTCCTTGTTGAGCATGCAATAGATGCTCCTTTGGTTTAAACCTTTACAACGTGCAGCAAAATGCATTCTTGACTTCAACTGTGTCCCCACTAAAGAGGTAGAGGCTGTTCAACTCCCATCAACTACTGAATGTTGCAATGTGGGCTCTTGTTGCCACCTCTTCCAATAAGATAGAAAACAGTATTTTTTAAAACAGTAAAACCACCTGTTTTTAAAAATAAAGGAAACTAAATCAAATTATTAAAATATGGTGCATACCGAACAAAACATACCTTCAGGCCAATACTGAGGGCTATAATTTGGCAGTTCTTGACAGTTGTATCAAGTTAGTAAACTCTGTCCTAAATTAACTACCCATTTTGCTGGCTGGTCTTGTAGAAAACTCACAAAAGAGCCATCAAAAAGTAATTATTATGTGAGCGCTGAATCCCGCAGATATAATAAACCAGATTTGCCTTCCAAGACTCAAGAAGAAAAGGAATGGCTTCTCCATACAACTGGCCTTGGATTTAAAGAGAAAGTTGAATTGTTAGGTCAGAGAGAGGATTGAATCTGTTCAGACATTTCCATGGGTCTCCTTTCCAAATTGATTTGTCATTCCCTTGATAAGATCTCAGAAACTGATTGCAGAGTTACTTGGAGCTCAGGTTTCATGCAATTCTCATTATAAAAGGAAGAAAATAAGATCCTTTCTATGTCAATGATCAAACCAGGGACCTGCTGCTAATCTCAGGTGTATTGTATGGCTGTGGATACTGCCCAGGCTGGATAAAAATAGCAGCAGTACTAGTAACAACAACAATAAGAGTATGTGGCCTGCATCCAATCTAAACACTGAAATATTTGCTTATTATTTTTATGTTGGGAAATTGCCCTCCTCTGCTCCTCCATATGGTACCAACAGAACTGTATATCACAGGGTGCTTGCCTATATTATAAACCTGCAAGGAGATGCACTGGACCCAGACCTAGCTGACCATCTTCCTGTGTTATTGGTTGCAGAGATGGCATGTGATATAAACAGGGAAAATCAGAGTTCTTTTATGAGAGTTGATATATAGACAGAGAAATAGAGCCTGTTTTCTCCTCCATCATCCTAAACTATAAAGAAGAAAGCTATGTGATACCAGACAGCATGTAATCATCAGAGGTACGACACCTGTCTGAAAAAAGAAGCCAAGTGATTTGTGTGCAGCTGAGAGCTGAGGAGAGAGAGAGTCCTTGACACTTGTATTTAAATTTCTGAATCCATCTGTTCCTGAAAAAAGTTCATCCCTTGGACATTCCAATTAAGTAAACCAGTGAATTCCTGGAGAAATATTGCTAAAAAGTCAGAACAAAACGTATTGGTTTGCTGAGAATATGGAAGAACTAGATGTAAACTATAATCAACTGCCCAGAATGGGTACAAGGACAATTTAATCCAAAGGCTGGTCAGAAATTCCCAGTGGAAGGACAAGGTGTGTTTATAGCAACCAAAACAAAAAGAAGTTCTACAGAATTTAGAGATGACATTTGGTAATAAAAAAAGAACTGCTCTCTACTCTTAATAAGTGACCCTATTTTGAATTGTTGTCTTCTGTTAACTTCTTTTTTTTCTGTACTGCCTCCAAATGAGGTGTATATTTTGCAGTCACAAAGGGCACGGACTCCAGTGGATGATGCTTTGCAGACAGGCCCCTTATATATAGGCCAGGAAAAACCTGTGTTTTTCTTCAACTTTGTTCCTTGTTCATTGTTAACAAATTATATTATTTTACTGACAAGGACAAATACACATCTTATTCACTCTGAACATAGGTGTGAGTCAGGTAGATTGCGTTTGGAGCCTCAGCTCTGCCCATGACTATGTATGATACTTACATAAATTACTTAAACTCCTGGAGTGTCAGTTTTCTCAGGAAGAATAGTGATTTAGGTGAGCATTACACAAGCTATTGTATGTAAAAGTGCCCAGACTATTGCCTTGCACTTTTTACAAACTCAAATCAAGAGGTGTTTGACACTTAGTCCTTTTGTTCTCCATTACCTCTTTTTGCCCTCAGATGCTCAACCCATTGGGTTTTTTTTCCCTGTTATTTCTGTTCATCAGTATTTTCTTCAACCACGTATGTTTTGTTTCCCTCCCAAAGTACAGTATAATGGAGAACACAAAGTGATGTTCACTAAATCCCCTACCCCAACTTATGCCTTGAACTCCCACACTGTATCTTTAACTGCTTCCTTAACATTTCCACTTAGATATCCAATATGTAAGCATCTCAAATTTAACACAGCCAAAATAGATGGCTTGATTTCCTCCATATCCTGTCTTCCCCACCTGAAAAAATGGCACTACCATCTACTCAATGCTCAAATGAGTTTGCTCTTCTATTTCATCTGCCATATCCAAATAATCAATCAGCAAGTCCTACTGGTCCTACCTTATACATATATAAGGTCCTACCTTATATATATACATATATATACATATATATACATATATACATATATATACATATATATACATATATATATATCACATGCTCTGTATTTGTCCCTGACTGCCAATGCTTTATCACCCTAGTTTAAGCCACCATCTCCTCTTGTCTAGTCTCCTAGACTAGTCAACTAGTCTATTATTGAGTTCAGAGTTGGCCTAAATGGATTACCATGGGACATTCTGGATAAAGACAGAACTGATCTCCAACATCATTACTATTTTTCTCTTGGAAATCTTTAAGATCATACTCAATCAAGGAGAATTCATTGCAAGCTAGAAAAGTCAAAGAACTGTGTCATGAATTTTCCTAGTGCTGGGCAAAATCTGGGAATCTTCGAGAATCAGGAACTTGAGTATGATACTAGAGGAGCATGAGCTGACATCTCCTGGCAGCAGGTCACAAGCTTAGCCACTCTCTCTAGAGTTATTTTCCTACCCTGTGACATTAGGAGGGAAACCTGACTTCTTAAGGTCTAGAAGTTCATGGGAACCTGGTGAATTAATTAGACTCCTGTGAAGTTCAATCAATCACAGCCCAAAGTCCTGAGGAAAACAAGATAGCAATTAACCTCAGGTTTCTACTTCTCAAACAAAATAAGAGCATCTAGGCTACTGAGTTACTAGGCACAGAATCTTGACGACAATGATAGGTGTTCTTTAGGAACATTAATATTCAGTTGAACCATATGAAATTGCCATTTTTATAGGTCAAAATGGTTGAATAATAGCAATTTCTATTATTTAACTTAATAATAATAGCTAATCTTTATTTCTTACTATGTGTTAGGAACCATATGAAATGCTTTATGTGTGTTAATAATGCATCATTCAATCCCACAATAATTCTACCAAGTATTATCCCATTTTACAGAATAGGAAACAGAATGAGAGAGGCAGAGTAACTTGCCCAATTCCAAACTATCAAAATCTACTAAATGCTAGAGTCAGAAATAAAAAAATAAGTATAAAAGACTCTCAGGTTCTAAATGCTATGAGTTACTGCTTTATTGAGTGCCTCCCATGTATTGGGCACTTAGAATACACTGTGTTGCTAATTAAAGGTAAAGATCATCCTTATTTTTAAGAGAAAGTAACTGGGCCTCCAAGATTTTAAGTAGCCAGGGAGTACATGGCATACCTGTCATTTAAACCTAGAATTCTTAGATTTCATAGCACTTACTTATTTTAGTATGCCAAACTGCATTTCACATATGAAAGAAACTGTTTTGGGGGAAGGGATATACACACATGTGTATGTGTGTGTGCATGTATGTAATTTGTTAAGACCAATCAACTGGATTTTTAACAAAAGAAATCCATTTGCTTCACCTTCTGAAGAACATATAATTTGAATCCTTGTCCCAAGAACACAATAACCATGCTAATGAATAATGAGCTCAGGAATAATAGCTACAACCCTAAATCCCAAATTTGTTCTGGATAAAAGCTGATGGCCTCCTGTCCCCTGGTGAACTTCCAAGCTTGGAAAATTTCCTGCCTCCTTCCACCTCCCCTCAGGGAACCAATACCGGCAATGTGTGTGTGGAATGGCTCACTGAAACGTTGTAAAAATGAACAGATCTTTCCAAGGCTGCCAGCCAACACTGAGAAATTTGGTACAGACCGTCAACCAAATGGAACTCAATTCATCTATATTAGGATGACGGGAATGAGTCAACTCTCAGGAGCCTCGAACCTTTCATTTTAATTAGTCCAAATAATGTAAAGCAAATGCTTTTAAACCACTAAAATTCAACAAGCTGCCCACATCTTCTCATAAATACTCCACCTCCACTCCCTCCCTTCTTTCCCTTTTCACACACACAAGAAATTGATAAAGTCCAAGGACAGCTTTTGACTGGAATCATTTCTCCCTCCTCCTATGTTGGCTGAAGTCTATAGCTGCCAGCATTCTAATTCTGTTAGCTACAGTCCCTTCCATAAGACCACCCTAAATGAAGAACCCAGAAGATTGGAACTGCTTCTAGAATAGAAAAGGATGTGGTTTAGTGTAATTCTCTACATCCTGGATAAACATACAGAATGGCAAAGGTTTATTATCCATTATGTGAAGACATTTGCTCCCTTTTCTTAATCATAATGTTTTATTAAATATAAAGAGCATGACTTTGAAATCAGACAGACCCGGGTTCAAATTCTGCCTCTAGCATTTACTAGCTGTGTAGAAACAGACGGTTTACCTTAAAACCTCTCACTTCAAAAAATAATAATAATAAAAATAAAATAAAATAAAACCTCTCTCTTCAAGGGCAGTTGGGTGGCTCAGTCAATTAAGCATCCGACTCTTGGTTTTGGCTCAGGTCATGATCTTAGTGTCATGAAATACACTAAGCCCTTAGATTGAGCCCTGCCTCAGGCTCCATGCTCATTGTGGAGTCTGCTTGAGATTCTTTCCTCCTCCTGCTCCCTCCTCCTCTCCTCCTTCCCTTGCCCTCACTCTTTCTCTCAAATAAATAAATAAAATCTTTAAAAACAAATAAAATCTCACTTTATTTTTCTCACCTATAAAACAGAACTAATATTAGATCCTAGTTCATAGGATTTTTGTAAAGGTTAAATGAAATATAAAGCTTGTAAGGACTTTGAACAAGGTCTGGCTCATATTAAGTGCTCAACAAATGTTATATGGTATCATTATCATCTGGGTATTAGATAATATTTTTTTTTGTTTTAAGCAAGAGAAACCCAACCTAAACAGGCTTAAGCAAAACATAAAATACAACAAACATAAAAATGAAATAGCAATTTGTAGACTCATTGACTTATAAGTCTAGGGAATGATCTGGTTCAGATAAAGGTGAATCCAGAAGCTCAACTTACATCATCAAGAATCTGAGTCCTCATTAGCAGCTGACACTTTACCCCTGGGAAGAGGATCCTTTTCCAATAGTTTCACTGAAAGTTATAGTCCTGGAGCACACTGAGCTAAAACTCTTACTTAACCATCTCCCACCTAGTTGCTGCTTGTACTTTCCAGCCCTTCCTTATGTCTCGTAGCCCAGGGGCAGTGTAATGGAGCAAATCCCACTGAAACTCTATTGTCTGAGACCAGGGGGAAAATGAGTCCCCAAAATAAAACCAAATGCCATTACTGGGAAGGAGGAATGCGTCCAGAGAGGTAAAAACAGCAGATGATCACTCAAGTCTGGAGGAATTAAAACTAGCTGAAGAGGTAGAGTCCAAGTCAGCCAAGTGTCTTGGGATTCATTGTGGAGAAATTGTAAAGCTTCGAAGGTGACATGAAGAGTCTCCTCTTTCTAAAACCCACTCTCCATTCAGAATCCATTCTTAATACACTGGGTTAAGTAAATAATCTTTAGACTAATTTAAATTCTTCTCAAGGCTGCTATGACACAACTGGTCACAAACAGGATGGCATTTCCCAGTTCAGTTAAAATCACTTCTAAATATATAAAAGCCTGAAGAACAGCTTCCCTAGCAGAAGGAAAGGTTATAGCCTGGCATCTCTACTTACGTTCTGTGGTTAATTCTCAACCCTAAGAAGGAGGTGTCATTATTGCCATTTTACAGGTAAGGAAACTGACACTCAGCAAATTTAAGTGACTTGCTAAAGCCATGCAGGTATGAACATGGCCTGGTTGTATTTCTAATCCAAATATGTTAGACTCCCTACGATAATTGGCCATCACTCTCCTCAGCAACAGCCATGAATAGGTCCTTCCCTTTTTGGCTCCTTATTCTATATTTGAAGTGCTTTGTAAAGGAGGGCGTATCATCCTAAATAAATCTGAGGATCTCTACACACAAGTGACCGTTTTATACTGACACCAAGTACAGGTGAGGAAGCAACAACTCTATCATAACTGCAGCTTTGCCACTTCCTACAAACAGCCACCTTCTTCAAATTGGAATGCCTCACTCTTCACCTCAGCTCAAGGCCAGGTGCTTTTAAAACACCTTGAGGAAAATCCTTTCAGGTATTTTGAGTGGAGCCAGTGTGAGTCAGCAGACATTTTCCATTCTGCAAAGAACCTGTCCAGTGTTTCTTGTATTTGTGGCACTTAGAAATCCCAAATCTCACAACAGCTAGCTTGACATAGGCAGAGATTTTGCTGAAGGGAAATATACCATGCTGTTAGAATTGTTTTGTCATTGTTGTGGAGAGTTTTTATATTTATATTCTTTTGAAATTACAAACATAGTAGTTATGGGCCCCTCTTGAATTGATCAACAGGGCTGGGATATTTGGGGGAAATTTTCCAAATAAGAGGAATTCCCTATTCAGAAGACTATCAGAAATGACTGTTTATCTCAGACAACTGCTTTCCCTGAAATGTAGGTCAAAGTGTGCTATGTTACTTGAGACTATTCCCACCACATAATTTCTCATTGACATCCTCAATGGAGATGTAGGAAGCTTTTTTTTTTAAAGATTTTATTTATTTATTCATGAGAGACACAGAGAGGCAGAGACACTGGCAGAAGGAAAAGCAGCCTTCATGCAGGAAACCCGATGTGGGACAGATCCTGAGACTCCAGGATCATGCCCTGAGCCAAAGGCAGATGTCCAACTGCTGAGCCATCCAGGTGTCCCTTATGAAGCTTTAAAGCTGAATTTCCTGACTTTAGAAGAACCGAAGAACATTCTAGAATGCATTACCAATCCTGTTAGGCAGCGGCCATGGACTGACCATCCATCCATTCTTTTATTCACTTGATTCCTAGAGTTCCCAGCTGCATGACTGTCCCTGACCAATTCTCCATGGCAACAGATTTGGCAGAAAGGCTGCTGGTCATGGAGACCCTAATGGTTACCTAGACTGCTTCTTTCTAACAACTTTTCAGAGGTGGACTGGATTAAGTCCTGAGCAGCATGTGCATGGAAGCTGCTATTATCAAATAATTGTTCAAAAAAAATGACATGGATTTCTTTCAAAATGTGTGTCAAGTGATGCAAAGATACACACAAACACACACACACACACACCCCAGATACATAGACAGTCCATAAAGTTAGAATAGTGAATAAATAGAAAAACATTACAGCCTGTAGATTTCTCCCCCAAGCCTGCAATTCTCACGAGAATGAAGAACAAATAAGGTGTTCTAGTTCTTATTTCAAAGCAGCCTGTAAAGTGAAAAATAGGACTTTAAAAAATTTGGGGTGCCCAGGATGTCAGCAGTATGGATGCGTGTGGCAGTTGCTCAATAAGTAATTGTTAGGTGAAAGAAAGAACCACTTACACAGCTGTGTAATTCCTTGGCACTCGGCAGTTTCTTCTGCTGTTGCTTCAGTGTGTAAGAGATGTTTAACGTCTGCAGTTTTCTTAGTTCCCTCAGAAGCAGTCCCTGAGACAAGGACTGGAGCTAACTACTTTGACAGGTGATTCCAGGAGGCGCCAATGAAGGAGAAGGTGAAATAGGGCCAGCTGGGAAGACAGCTAACAAAGGATGCTTCCACAAACAGGATACCACTGCTGGAAGGACAGCTCAGTGCCCTCAGGGACACTGGGGAAGCTGTGTGGCCTGAGGGGTCTGGGATATTTTATTCAACTGCTCCCTCCCACCCTTTCCCAATTGAGGCTTATTCCTGGAGGTCTTAGCTCCCCAGCACTCTGGTCTATCCCACCTGTGAGCCACACTGCCCCCATGGCCAAAGAGGTATGGCCATGGTAGCATGGCCTCCCATGCCAGGTGCTGGTGTGCCATGTATACCAGCAATATGTGCTGCAGTGGACAGACTCCAAAATGACCCCCAGTACTCCCAGTACTGTCCCCCACCACAGTGTTCATACTCTCATGTAATACCCTTGAGTGTGGGCTGGACCTAATGGTTTGATTCTAAGGAATAGAATACGGCAAAAGTGATAGATTGTTACTTCTGATATTAGAACACAGCAACAACCAAAAATGTCTTGTTCATCCTTGTTCTCTCTCTCCTAGGAAAAGCTGGCAGCCTTATTGTGGGCTGCCCTATGGAAAGGTCCATGAGATATGGCGAGGGATGGAGGCTCTGAGGCCAACAGCCCACAAGGGACTGAAGCTTGCCAACAACCATGAGTGAGCTCGAAAGTGGATCCAGTTTTGAGAAGACGGCAGCTCATCTCACAGCCCGATTGCAACTTATGAGGACCTCTGAACCAAAGGTGCCCAGTTAAGTCATACCAGATTCCTGACCTAGAGAATCTGTGAGATAATAAATATTTGTTGGTTTAAGTTGCTGAGTTTGGGGATACACAAACTCGCTTGTTACACAGCATTGTATAATTAATGCAGCTGCACCATAAAGACCAAAAAATGTTCTATAACTTTCTTAATGGCAAAGCAAGAGTTTCAGAAAAGGTACTAATTCATTTTTACTACCAGGGCGCACTGCCCATAGCTTTCTAGAGACTGTCAGAGAAGGAATTCACACAGGTCAGTGGAGTGCCCAGCTTTTTATATTTTTAAAATTTATTTAACTGGGCCTAACTTACCATCTAGAATAATGACTCATTTATTAGACACAGTAACTGAAGTTATAATCTGAACAGACATATTTGAACAAAAATGTGTTATAGCCAAACGAGAATCAATTAACTTTGCACAATTGATTCCTGACTCTTACATTTATTATGTGTTTGTCAAAGCTATCAAGTGAAACCCTGCACCTCTTTTTCTTGAAATATCTAAAGCTAGGAAAGTAGTCAGTTGATGGCATAAAGTCTGGGTATATACAAAATTGAAAGATGCTTTGGGAAGTCATAAATTTGAGACCATAGGAATTTATCTCTTAATTTGGGACAGAGCCATCATATAACACTTCATCTTCATTTCAAACCTAAACATTTGACCTTGTCCTAAAAGGTAGTTAGTAAGACAAGTTATTTTACTATGGAATGCACCTGTTTTGATCACCTCCTCTTCACTCTGCTGGTGAAGGGATCCCCACCATCAGGCTATGGGGATGACTAAACACATGACACCCAACACCAGACAGATGAAGCTGACAGCAGTTTATTAGTCACATATACTCAAAATCGACAGGAGGACACCACAGGCCACACAGGGCCACATGGGGATTGTACTTGGGAATGGAGTGAATAATCAAAGATTATGGGAGAAAGGCTTTATATTACTAAGACACCAAGGTAACCCCCAGTTCCAGTAGGAGGATGTAGTTGGTTTATTTGAGTAATTCTATGGGCCAGCAGGGAACTGAAACCCACCACTTGGATATTCAGGAACTGTATATGGTCCATTTGATATCAAGCACAGGAGACCTTTCCACAGAACAAAGTGGGGAAAGGGATGTATAGTTAGGTCATTTGAGATTCCTTCTGATTTTACTGGATGTCAAGGGAGCATGTGACGTTCAAGTCTCACACTATAATACCCTTAGGACATTTCCCCACAAAGAACCCAGGAGTCTGTTTACAGTTCCTCTTGAGATGTCAATAAGTTGATTGTATAAGCTGTTAGATTTCAGCAAGACATAGTAAAATTTACATGTACTTTTTACCTAAAAATAGACCAAATTATATATAAAATGATTCACTTGTTCCTTTTACAAATTCCCTGATCTAATCCCTTTTTGGTTTGGAAAACTTGCTTGTTTGATCTCTATGATTTAAAAAAAAAAGTTCAAAGTCACAAAGTCATCCCTCAAGGTCACAGATGATATTACAGACTGGAGTTTATGAAGCTTAGGCCACAATTTCTGTCCTGAAGGGAACCCGAAAGGAGTGAGGAAACCTCCTCTGCATTTTCCTGGTCATATTTATAGTCATAGCAGCAGAGTTGCAGGCAACCCTCTGTGATTTGCCTCCAACAGTTGAGACAGTTTGGCCCATCCTGGTGCCTGAGACCAATTGGGAAAGTGAGATGTTCAGAAGAAGCAATTCTGAGAAATCACTAGATATTGTTAAGCACTGGACTTGACAGGCAATAAAGATAGAGTAAATTCCTTTTAGCAAGTTTCAGTCCCTTCATAGTCCTCTTCCCTATGGTAACACACTATTAAGTATAACCTTGCTCAGAATGGAGGGGGCCTTAACTGGGGTAAAACACATCTTCATTATGTAGCCAAAGAAATGGGACCCAGAAGGGTAACAGTTGCTTAAAGATCTCACAGCTGGTTAATGGCTTTTAAAAAGCTCTATTCTTGGGGCACCTGGGTGGCACATCAGTTAAGCATCCAATACTTGGTTTCGGCTCAGGTTGTGATCTCAGGGTGAGGAGATCAAGCCCTACATTGGGCTCTGAGCTCAGTGCGGAGTCTGCTTGAGACTCTCTCTCCCTCTCTCTCTTTCCCTCTGCCCCTCCTACTTGTGCTCTCTCTCTCTCTCAAATAAATAAATAAGTCTTTTAAAAAAATAAAATTAAAAATGTCTATTCTCTAAGACACTTGATAGTGTGTTAGGAAAAACAAGATGTGAGTGTTGGAGTGAATTTAATCTGGGTTTGAATCCCAGCTTTCTTGTCCACCAAGAGTGCCATACTAAGCACATAATTTCATGTTTCTGAGCCTCAGTTTCCTCTTCTGTATGAAAGGACTGACTAAATACATTGCCTGACACATAGAATGTGTATATATTCCCACATCTACTTATATATTTTTTTCATTGATGGAAAATTACAAAAAGTAAAATACCTGGGATCAGCACAATTGAGGCAGAATTTGATGCCTAGTATGATTCCTGGTATGATTCTTTCACTGTGCATACAGTTTCTAATTTGAGGGCAACCATGCCACAAATACAGCCTCTTAGAATTTTTTCACATCTACCATGTCACAGAGATAGCATCACTAGAAAAACACACTGAGAATGTATCGGGACCTGGTAATTAATACTTTTTTTTCACCAGCAGAACTGATACTCTTTTTATGTCTCTTTGAGGGACACTCACAAGGTGGTTAAGTGAATATTTATTTTCATTGTAAATATATCTAGAGCTAGAAAGCAAAATTAGACAATAGATTGATGGATAGGTAGACAAGTTGTAGTATAACTGGAATCATCAAGAGTTCAGTAGTCTTTTACACTCTAAAAGCACTTTACCTTCCACAGGGCCTCTTCATAGAATTATAAAAATTTATTCAGTGAATAATTATTGCATGTCTACTATGCCTGCATGTACTGCAGTGTACTGATACTGCTCTAGGTGCCAAGAATGTAGCAGTAAGCAAAATAGGACAAAACACCACACCTCATTTAGCTTAATTCCCAGTGGACAAATTCCCAGTGGCCATAAAAAATGAGGAAATAAATTTCTTTATCTAACACATGACGGATAATAAATGCTATGATGAACACTGAACAAAGGAAAGAAGGTAAAGGGTTCTGAGGGTAAGGGTTATAATTTGAAATACAGGGATCTGAGAAGGCTGCTTTGTGTCATTTAACAAAGACCGGAAAGAGTTAAGAGTTCAGGGTATTTCAGTTGAAGGCAACAGCAAGTATAAAGGTCCTGGGGCAGAATCAAAGCTGCAGTGTTGTATTCCAGGAAGAGCAAGCAGGTCAACGCTGCTGAGGGAGTGAGTGGAGGAGAATAATAGAAGAGGCTGGAAATATAAGGCAGGGGCAAATTGTGAGGGATTTACAGACTACAAAGAAAACAGTGGCTTCTACTCCAAGTGAGATGAGAAGGTCAGGACACAGAAGAGGCATGGTCTGATGCATGTTTAAAGGATTATTCTAGTTGCTGGGTTGAGAATAGGAGATGTAGGAGAGACAGATGGAGAACCAGACAGAGGGCTACTACAGATCCAAGTGAGAGATAATGTTGGTTTAGATTATTGGTGGTAACAGTGAAACCAGTAAGAAATGTGAAAATTAGTAAAGGGCTTACTAAAATGGAGCTGGGAGGCAGGCAGGAGGAGTTCTCAAACCCTATCACTCCCTGTCAATTGCAAGTCAATGGGAAGAGATGGAGCTTGCTTTGGATACTACTTTAAGATTTATGTATTTGAGAGAGAGTGTGTGTGAAAGTTGGTGGACAGGCAGAGAGAGCAAGAATCCCCAAACCAACTCCCTGCAGAGTGGGGCTCCTTCCCAGGACCCTGAGATCATGACCTCAGCTGAAATCAAGAGCCAGCTGCTTAACCTACTGAGCTACCCAGGCATCCCTGGATACTACTTTAGCTACTTACTTTACTACCCCAGCAGGAGGAAGGAAAGCTTTCCTCCTCCCCCAGCAATAGCCCAGCCAATGAAAGACAGTGACAACGCAGCCAATGAGAAGCCATGTACTTCCAACACCCAGTTTACTCCAATGGACATTTTATTTACAAAAGCTTCCCTACATTTCCTTTTCCTCCATAAAAGAGCTGGTTTTCTCTTTTATTCAGGACTTCTCTGTGGTTTTGCAGCAGCTTGTCTGCTGTGGATTGCAGTTCTAATATTCTCTGATAAGCTCATCTTCTGCTGGTAAAATAACTGGTATGTATGTATGTATGTATGTATGTATGTATTTATTTATAAGTAGGCTCTGTGCCCAGCATGGAGCCTAATGCAGGGCTCCAACTCAAGACCCTATGATCAAAAATCTATTGCTTAACCAACTGAGCCACCCAAGTACCCCTGACAGTTTTATTCTTTAAAAAATTTTTTTTAAGGTTTTATTTGTTTATTTGAGAGAGAGAGCATGAGTGGGGAGAGAGGGAGAGGGAGAAGCAGACTCCTCCTCACTGAGCAGGGAGCCCGACACAGGACTCAATCCCAGGATCCTGGGATCATGACTTGAGCTGAAGACAGACACTTAACTGACTGAGCCACCCAGGCACCTTTTGGCAGTTTTATTTTTTAAGGTTAACAGAAGCTATGTGATCCTGGAAATATTTTATTTATTTATTTATTTATTTATTTATTTATTTATTTATTTATCTATCTATCTATTTATTTTTGATCCTGGAAATATTTTACTTATTTATTTATTTATTTATTTATTATCTATCTATCTATTTATTTATTTATTTATTTATTATCCTGGAAATATTTTAAAGATAAAGTCAACAGAACATACTGAGTTGAGAAAAATAAAGTGAACAGCTGAGGGTGACTCCCAAGTTTCTGGCTGGAGGCACTAAGAGGAAGCCACATTTATAAGATCAAGGAGAGGAAAAGCGTGGATGGGGAATTAGGAATTTGTGGAGAAATGTGTTAAGTTTGAAATGCGTACTAGCCAATCAAGCGGGAGTTTCAAGACGACAGTTGTGTAGGATTCCAGATTGAGGGGAGAGGGTCAGGTAAGAGATTTCAATTTGAAGACCAGCTTTGGAATGCTGAGGCTTCTAATGTTTACAAGGGAGAGGTAAAGGAACTAGTGCTTCTTCCCTATGGACCATCTGAGCTTATATTTCACCAAAATGTGTTCTTCCCTGAGCCACATTTCCCAGAATTGGTGAGGAAAGGCCTGGGTGGAAAGCCTGGCTGTTGAAGAATGGTTCTTAGACCAACTAGCAGGTGCCTGTGTTAGTTTTCTGTGGCCTGTGTCTAAGCGGCCACTTGACTTAGCTCCTCTTAACTTCAGGCATAGCTGAGGGAAAGGGACTTGCTTATTTGGGACTTGGGCACAAGAAGGAAGTTGTGCAAGCCCCCGCTCTCCCACCCCTGTGCTCAGGACTGCTGCTTGGAAGCACTGGGTATTTTTCCACTGGAGAAGTACTTGGTGGATGTAGTGATAAAAACTCCTCCTTGAAAATGACTCAGCTGCTCTGGTCTTCTGCCAAAGTCTTGTTCAAGACAGGGTTGAAGGAGGCTTCAGACAGGAAGGATGGAACACCTGCTGTAGGAATCTTCTGTGGGGAGGACTTCTACCTTTTACACTTCCTTCCCCCCAGGTAACCTGTGTAATAGTGGCTCATGTTTCTCCAGGCATATTGGGTGCCAGATACATAAAACACCATCTTAGAGATGAGAAAAGAAGGCTTAGAGGAGTTAGCTCACACACCCAAGGCCGTTCTGAGCCTGTGCTCTTGATCACTACTTCTCTGGCCTTTCCTGGTAGAACCAGCTTCCTCCTGATGTTACCCCTCAGGGGTCTTTATATCAGAAACTGGGAGCTCACTCTCTCTTTTGCCTTCCTTCCTCCTTAAACCCTATTAGAGAACAACAGAAGCACCTTATTAACGGCTCAACTGTTAACTCTTTTGTAATAAGACAAGTACCAGGGAAGAAAAGGCAAAACGTACTTCTGGGCACGTTATTTCACATATACAAAGCTACCTTTGATTACAATACACTAGAGCCCCAAACTTGCTTGTATTTTGAACTCAAAACATTGTTAGCATGACTTTGCTTCTTTTCCTGGAAGAGAAAAACCAGTGGTGTATTATCTGTAAAATCCCTCTGGTTTGATACATAGTTCACCATTTTATCTCAGCTCCCCAGTGTATATAATTGCTGCCAGAAATATAGACATTTTCTCAGGTAAGAGCATCTGCTGTTGGAAATTGCAGGGAACGAGGAGGCCTCTTGGCTATGACTCCCCACCATCTCTGCCAGCATCAGGGCCCTGAGCTATACTGTTCCCACATCCAGAGTAAAGAATGATTTTCACCCCAAATGGGAACAATGTTTCTGTATTTATAAATCTGAGAAATTCAGACACATCTGCTCATATTTACACCAATTCTGTTGCGGCTGTAAAATTGCATATGCTATTTTGATGAAACTTTATCTTAATTTCATTACCAGCCTGAGTAATCATGTGATAATTGCCGGATTTCCAAGTAACTGGGCAAAAATGATATTTAGAGGGTTTTTTTTTTAGTTTTTCCTTTTAGACTCATGATTTTAATAAAATATTCTGCTATTTTATTTTCCTAAATGGAAGCCAAAGTAATAATATATTTTCAAGCTAGTCATTTGTTCATACTTAGAAGGAAAAATGGCTACTATACCTTAGAGACAGGGTCATTGATGGCCTTGGTCATTGTCCAGTCCAGGCACAGAGCTTCTACATTAAAGTCTATTTGAGGTGAGGAAAGATTCTGTAGAAGAAAAAGCTCAGAATTTGGCTTTAAACCTGGGTTAGCAGTCAACTGCCTTCACTAACTAGATAGTTGTGTTACCTTTGGCAAATAAGTGACATAATGTCTCTGAGCCATATTTTCTCATCTAGAGAATGGGTTTTTAAAAAATAACTACATTCTGTGAATCTTTGTAATTAGATAGTGGTTAGGATGACATCTAACACATAGTAGGTTATGAAAAATAATAGCTCTTAGCATTTTTATTACTACCTTCCAAACCTATGTATATATGTTTTATCCAAACTGCTTAAAGTATTGTCATGAGAGATTTCACTGTTTGTCTGACTAGGACAATACTTTGTTTTGGGGATACTTTTGTCCCTTGTTGCGATAGGAAACCAGGGCCACAGTGTTGCACAATCCTACTCCAAGGCATGACATTCACATTTTGCTCCACATGAATGACTTCCCTTAGAGAAAACCGAGGGGGTTCTCACCTGAGAAATCAACAACCTATATAGCTCTCCAAAACCCCGCTCTTGCCTTCCAGGCTGAACCAGTACTGATGGCAGGTTATGGGACCACCCAGAATCATGAGGGTATCACTCTATGAACTGCAAGCAGCTACTATTTAGGAATCTCCAGTTGCCACAGCCCTCTTACAAGCTAGGTCTCCCTGGATATGACCTCAGTTGAAATAAGCCTAAGTCTGTTATAACCCATTGGACATCTTCCTTCAGGCTATCTGTGGTGATGGCAAGTTCTGCATCCTACAGCCTAATGGGCCATCTCTAATTCCAGTGCTGCCAAATCTGTCCTACCTTTGAGGTCCAAATATGCAGCAGAGGCTATATATGCATAATATTTCTTTTGATTTCAATTTAGGCAAAAACTTTAAACTGGGAAATTGGCACCTTGAGTTCTAATCCCAGCTCTTGTACAAATCAAATGTATGATTTTAGGCAAGTGTTGTAGATTGCAAAATGATCACAAACCATTTTCATGTCTGTGTGCATACTAATTTGCAGTATGACTTTGTATTCCTTCAAGAGGTGCTATCTAACTCTCAACTCCTTGAAGCCATGTTTGGCTAGGTGACATGCTCAGTCAATGAAACACTAGCAAATACAACACAAGCAGTGCTGTTTAAAAGTGTTTGCACGTTGGGCCTTGCTCTCTCTGGCTGCTGAGATCCATGTTGCCATATGTGAGCAAGTTCAGACTAGCCAGCTGGATGATACTTCAGTTAAGCCTATAGCCAGACTGTGAGTGATGTCCTACTAGATTAACTGATCTTCCAACTGCAAGAAATGTGAATGAGATTATTCTAAATTATTCAGCCTCAGTTAAGACAAGAAATTAAGCCAGACCAGAAAACCCACTCTGTTAGCCCACAAAATCATGAGCAAATATGGGATTGTTGTGTTAAGCCATTGATTTGCAGGAGAGTTTGCAAATAGCTAAAGCCAACTGATACCATAATTCAGTTTATTTCTCTGATTTTCTTTCCACATCTTGAAAATGAAGGTATTGAATCAAATCAGCACATCTTCCTAACCCAAGGCCACATGAAACATTGTTAATTGATCACAGCACACATTCTCATCAGACCCAGAAGTAACAATGCAATGCTTCTTATTCCAGTCCTCCAGTGCCCACCAATCCAAGATGTGGGCATGCCCATTTGCTTGCTTTGTTTCACACCAGTAATTCTCAACCCTGCCCAATCACCACCACTCCCTGACCAGTCCCCCAGGGAGAGATACAGATGTCGGATTGTCTGCTTCTACTTTTTTGAAATCACATTTGGTAGGTTTGAGTCAGCCTGGGAATCTAAAGGTTTCCAGGTTATTTTTTTTCCAGGTGATTTTAATAATGAGACAGGTTTGGGAATAGTAGACTGAATGATTTCTTAGGTGTTTCCCAGCCCAATCTTTTGGTTATTCTAAGTAAAGCATTGTCCTTAAATGTATATTTGCCTGGATAATAACAATACCTTCTATCCCTAAGTAATCCCATTGCAAACATACACATGAGTCCTCAAATGAATCACCTGCACTGCTTTGAGTAACCTAGGGTACTCCTCTAATATCATTCTCCAGTATGCAATAAACCAGAAGGAGACAACCGTTTTAGGCATTCAGAAGGAGAGAGAAAGAGAGACTCCCAGATTCAGGAAAAGGTGATTTAACTGGTTAATTCTCTAGAGTCATAAACCATGGATCCTGCTCTGAAAGAGGGAGTTCACAGTATCCTTAAGAAGACCATGAATCCATACTTGTACTTTCAAACAGTGAGCTAGCCTGTGACATTCATACAGTTACTTACAAACCAAGGCCTGTACATTAGAATATTGAAAGACTTGTTACTTCATCTCACTGGCTCCTCTGAATAACTCCATTAAGTAGGTACTTTTATTATTCCCATTTAATGGATTCCTGAGGTGGGGTCACATAGCCAGAAGGTGGCAGAGCCAAGCAGTACACATAGATCTGATTACAAACCCCCACTCCACACTAGTGTGCCACACAGCCTCTTGATGATGCTCTCATTAATACACAGAAACATGAGCAAATTCCCAAAAGACAGTCTTCTAAAACACACCAACTATGACAGAATGTTAAATCAAATTAAAACCATGAAAGAAAATGAAGCATTGGTTCCTTCTCCTTATATTTTCTCATCAAAACTCGCAATTCCATTATGTTTATTGCTCCCTTTGTTCCAGTTTCTTCTTAAAAAGAAGTTTTGATTGACGACTCCTTGGAAGTCACTATAATTTAATCTACTTACCTTCTCTTTAATCATTTTATTTTGTTTCCTCTCTACTGTTTCTATACAAAGGCAGAAAGATATCACTATTCTTTTGCTTGTTCTGTATTATTCTATTTGGAAAATCTTAGAGGGCTTTCTGTGTTGTTCTTTACTTTTCCAAATTCTGCCATTTCCAGGAGGAAAGTCATATATTCAAGAGGATGAAAAGCAGGAGAGCTCGGCTCCAGTTATTTGTTTTCCAAATGAAAATGGAGGGATCACTACAGATGACAGGATAGTCCCATTCATTTATGAAACAGACACATATGTAATTGAGTACAAAAGGCGTAGTCCTTTGATAGGTTTATTGGAACATTCCATTTGCTGGAGGAGAGAGTCATAAGTCAGATAATCATATTGATAAGTGTGCAATTATATTGATGATGCTGGAGGAGACCTATAGGGCCCAAGAAAAGCTTGTAACAGGGGACTTGGCCTCATCAGGAAGGCCAGGGAAGCTTTTTTGAGGAAGAGATGCAGGAGATAAGTGAACTAGAAGTAGAAGAGAGGCTGGGGCAAGAATGTACTGAGCAGAGAGAACAGCCCATGCAAGTGCACCATGGGAATATGGATTCGAAGGACCCCCATAGTGAGAGCAGAAAATGAGGAAGTGTATTATGGCTGAAGAAGGAGGCAGGGAGACCACAATGATGAGCACACATCAGAATGTGGGTTTCGGATTTTATTTCCAGAGCAATGAACACGTTGAAGGATAATGGTCAAAGGAATGGTTCACTCAGATTTGGATTATGTAAAGATCACTCTAGCTGTAGTGATTTGTAAAATACCTTCCCATAGTAAGACCTTGTTTGTCATTGACTTTTGGCACAAAATAAGTCTTTGATAATTTTCCTTTCAGTAGACAGAGGGCATGACATACGTGAAATGATCTCAGGAAACTTAGTTTTCAAAATCCTTGTTATTGAGTTGAGCAGTGAAGTAATCTCCCCAAATGTTATGTCATTAACAAAGAAGATAGAGCATCCTAAACTCCCAAGAGCTAAGAAGACTTTAGCCTGGGTTCATTTCTTAATTCCTTGCTATGATCAAGGCCCTTTGGGAATTATTGTCAGCAGCAACAGCAGTATTTCTACATTTAAATAGCTCTTCTAGAGTTTATAAAACACTTCTACAAACATTACTGGAAATTAATAATAATAATCAACACTTGTGAGAGCTAATCAAAGGCTCCAAACTGTTCTAATTTACTTCTCTCCATTACTTGTAGGTAGGTGGGGAAAAATTATGCTCATTTTAGAGATGAAGCTGCAGTGCAGAGAGATGCACTCAGTGATTGAACTCACAAGTTCAACTTGCAAGTGATGAAGGTGGGGCTTGACCCCAGGTCGGCTGACTTTTAGTCAGAAACCTCACGACTATGCATTGTAGAAGTTTCCAGATTGCCTGGACTGTTTACTCACCATGTGAGCCTGGGTACGTTTTTAACTTTTCTGAGGTTCGGTTTCCTGATCTATAAATGTGGAAAATAATAGAACAACTTGGAAGAGTTATAAAAAAAATAAGTTAATACATACAATATACTTTAAACTATCTAATACATAGTAAAGTCTCAATCAGTGTTAGGTATTATTATTACTATTATAATTGTGTATGTTCCACCATACTGTGTTGTTGTGGGTAGGGCAGAGAATCCCTAAAAGTATAAAAATTATTTTTTAAAAACAGCTAAAGTTTATGAGGCAGGTATTCTTAATTTTTAGTGTTTTTACAATGAGGTAGGCATGACTATTATTTTCTTTTTTACTGATGAAAAATTAAAGCATAGAGATTAAAAGTAATTTATTCAGGGCATCTGGGTGTCTCAGTGGTTGAGCATCTGCTTTGGCTCAGAGCATGATCCCGGGGTCCCAGGATGGAGTCCCACATCAGGCTCCCTGCAGCGAGCCTGATTCTTCCTCTGCGTATCTCTGCCTCTCTCTGTATCTCTCAATAAAAAATAAATAAAATCTTTTTTAAAATTAGTTTATTCAGAGTCCCTAAGCTGAACTGTGGCAGGGCCAATATTTAGAGATAGGTAATTCTGACCTCTAAGGCAACAGGCCTGGAATCCCTGACTGATCTGACTGAAAACACTGGGATTTATTGAGAGGCCACTGAAATGAGAAGCCACAGGTGGCAACGATAGCCAGAGGGCACTAGGAACAGATGGTTGAGGTAAAAAGAAGCTTGTTGGAAAAGGATTTTCCTTCTAACCAGTTGAGTCACCTGGCAGTTTTTAAAGGCTGAGAACTTTAAGAACGTACACATCTATGGGAGAAAAAGAGGATGTTAATGAAAGCATAAAATATCTTTGTCAATGACAGGTTAGGATTTTTAGATGAGATTACTACAAGGTAAAGCTTAGAAACTAAAGACTATAAGGCTTCCTAGCCAAGAAAAAACAAAATAGATTTTCAATTAAAGGGATTATCTAATGATTTAATATGGAATTGATTTTGTTCATTTTCAATGCATATTTTTCTTTTTTTTCAATGCATATTTTTCATGTCTTATAACCCTTTCTTACTATCCATTCTGGTTTACTACATGCCCCAGGATGGAGGGTTTAATTGCTATTATTTATTCAGTAAAAGAGCTTTTGTTCCCAAGTGTAAGGTGTTCATCAAAGCTGGTCCTAATCTTTTAAATGGGTAGGTAATGTAAAATCTGTTAGAAGAGCAAATAGCACATTCATTTGACTCAAGAATGAATATTTGATCTCCCAGACAGGCTTACCTGTCCTCTTGGCAATCTGAAGCTGAGATGGTCTTGTGGATTTCTATCCACCCCCCTTTATTTTAGGCTTATTTCTATTTTGCTCAGGATGATGCCACCAAATTTAGGATTTTGTTACAGACATGTGAACCTCTCTTTGTGTTAGGAAATGATCATTGTCTATCCTGAGTAAAATCAAAAGGAGAACAACTGGCCCCTGTTGAAAAAGTCTTTATGAATTTTTAATGCCGTTTGCCCATGTGGTCAAGGTTAATTTATTTAAAAAATATCATGGGTCTGGAATACAAATAAATATCATGTGTTTTCCCATTTAGAGCCTTCATAAAGACCATATGCTGGGAGTATTATTGGGGCCTGCACATTTCATTTATTTGATGTTCATAATCATTTCATTGCCTTTATATGTTAGCTTACCTTACTGTGAAGTGTAAATAAGGAGCGTATGAAATGAGGCATTTCATAAAACACCCTAAATTAATTCTAAATTTTGCTGTTAATATAGCAGGATATACTTGGCTCTTTCAGAGAGATGTTATTATGCATGCCCATATCTAAAAACATTTGCCATCTATTCTATAATAGGTAGAATGTAAGACAATCTCAGGTTCACCTAAAATACATGATAAGTTTTTATATAAAGATAAAACTAAAGACCCATTAATATAATCAAACATGTGCATAGAGTTTTCTCTCACTAGTAATTATAGGTCACAAAAATATTTTTAAATTGTTTAAGTACTTTAATCCTTCTAAAAAGGACTTGAAATGCCATGACAAAGGTCATGGATTTCAAGGTGGTGAATTGAGGTTAAGAGGGAAGTGAATGGGCATCCAGACTCAGTCTTTTTCCATGTGAACCTGTCAACCAAAGTGTCAAGTTCAAGGTTTGACCTCATTAGAACTCATTAGCTGAGAAATATAATTCTATAGACAAGACCCTACTTGCAATCTAAGAAAAACCCTGGATATCTCTTATCTTACCCAGTAATTACCAGTTGCTAAGCTTGGTTGTATGTATGTAAAAATAAAAAAGAATGAATTTAAGTGAGGCTAAATATAGAAGCCAAGATCCAGATTCTATTGTATTAGGCTTCTGCATGACTCAACTAATTCCCATAGGTTGACAACCAGTCTAATTTTAAGTCTAGAGACTTTATAGCCATAAGAAGTATTTCCTAATTAGGTAAGGAATTTGCCTGTCATTCTCCACTCTTGGTAGTTATAAGACAGTCATTTACATTTTGAACTCGTCATTCAAATGGAAACTCAGAGATTTCCAATTTTGTTCCAAGTCCCATTTGACTTCCAAGAAATGTGCCTAATTGTTTTAGATGTAGTGCAATCACTAAACCATTGTGGGACCTGAGCTGGAATTTCACTAAGCAGAGGCTTAGCTATAATGATAAGACTTAACTGTCACTCATACTGACCAAACCAAAGACATAATAAATGATAGAACCTCACTTGATTATCATTTGTTCTTTCATGACAGTAAAAATTATCATAAATTATGCAGATAAGTATTTAATCATGGAGAATATGCAAAAAATCTAGGTCTGTGATATTAAATAATGTTGACTAAAGGCTTTGTGAAAATTTAAAAAATTATAGACCAGGTGGAAAAACTTTGTCCTCATGCTTAGTTACAAATGAAGTCTTGTTTGAATATCTCCAATCTTACCTACTTTTCAATCATAGTACAATTGTGCATTGCAAAGAGATACTAAACATTTCACAAAAATTTACTTCAAATCAATTGATTAGGTGTTTATTTAGTGCCTACTATGCACAAGGCCTTGTAGTAAGCTCTAGTTCACTGGGCCATTTTGGACTCATTGGAATTCAAACTTGTGCTGGAATTCATTTCTTAGAGTGCTAAGAGTGGTAAACAATAGTTCTTGCCTTATCCCAACAAAATTTATCCCAAATTCTTTCCAAATTCAGAAGGATCTGTTTAAAAAATTGTTTTACCTTGTCAAAAACTGAAGCTGCAGCTTGTATGTTAGTGAGAATGAGATGTTTGACTCCACGTTCAGTGATTTTCCCCTTACATAAGATAGCCTCTTCTAGGGATCCCTGGGTGGCGCAGCGGTTTGGCGCCTGCCTTTGGCCCAGGGCGCGATCCTGGAGACCCGGGATCGAATCCCACATCGGGCTCCCAGTGCATGGAGCCTGCTTCTCCCTCTGCCTATGTCTCTGCCTCTCTCTCTCTCTCTGTGTGACTGTCATAAATAAATAAAAATTAAAAATATATATTTAAAAAAAAAAAAAAAAAAAGATAGCCTCTTCTAAAGTTGTACAAACAGAACTGGTAATGAAGGCCAGCACTGTGACTAGGCTAGACAGGTGGCAAAAGTGAGTTTTGATAAGGGGTGCCAATATCATGAGAGGGAGAGAAGCCTAAGTGAAGCCTTCCGTACCTACCATGGGAGCCCTGGAAGTCTGAAGAGCTGGCATACTTCTCTCAAGAAGGTACTCCCGCCCCGAAAAAAAAAAAAGCATTATTACTATTACTACCAGCATTTTGGAATACCTAACGTCTCAGGAATTGAACTAAGCACTTTACATATGTTATCTTACTAAATCCTCGTAATAACAGCCATTCTCAACCCCTTGTTTTTTCGTTAAGAAAACTGAGTCATAGAGAGGTTGATAAATTTACCCAGGGACACACACAGCTGAGAAATAGCAGAGCCAAGATTCAACACTAGGTCTGCCTCCAGGTTCAAATTCTTCACTACATTCTAGTTCCTTACAAATATAAATTTCACAAATCTAAGAGCTAACAATGCTTGGATCATGACAGCACAGAGGTGTGGAGTTAGTCCACTTAGTAAATGGCACCTCAGCTGGCCCAAATCAAATCATAGGAGTAATCCATAGATAACCCTATTCCATCCTTTACCCTCAACCTCCAGTCCATCTTGCCATGTCCATCTTACCTCAACAGTGATTCCCAAATCTGGCCACCATTCAATAGCTCCATTGCATTGTCCTAGATCTCAGAAGTTGTCGTCTTTTACCTAGACTACTACAATGGCCTATAAATGGTCTTCTTGCTTCTCCTGTTAATTCCTTACTCATTTTGCACTTCTCAGCCAGAGTAATTTTTGAAAGTAAATAGGATTATGATAGTACCCTGCTTAGAATTTTCTTATGGATTCCCATTACTTATAGAATAAAATCCAAAATCCTTTCCATAGTTTACAAGGCCCTTCATAATCTCTTCTGTCTCTATTCACTTCCAATAACCCTTACCCCATTACACTTTGATAGAGTTATGTTTATCTTTCTGTTCTTTGAATGTGTCAGGATAGTTTCCATACTTAGGCCATTACTCCTCCCTCTGCTGGGAGTGCTTTTCCTCCACATGTGCTCCAGATAGACTTTTTCATCATTTGGGTTCTAGTTAAAGCATCATTTCCTTCATGAATCCTTGGAACCCCCAGTTTCATTGCCTCCATCCTCCTAGACATCCTATATTTGTTTCTTCATAGCACTTTACACTACCTGATAGCATGTCATTTGTTATGTGCCTGTTATATGCCCCTCTCAATCTCAAATAGAATTTCTATGGGAGTGGGATCCTAGTCTGTATTTTTCCCTTCATTTTCCAGCACTAAGAACACTACCTGGAACATATTAGTGCTTACAAAATACCAAAGATTGCATGACTGAATGAATAAAGGAACTCAGAAAGCAAGGCTCAGAGAAATTAAATGAGACTTAATCATGGTTCCTTGACTAGTACAAGGTAAAGTCAGGACCAGCAAGCTAAGACCCAGAAGGTGCTGACATCTCTAAATCTAGAGAACTCAGAGCTCAAAGGGTCAGAAGAGAGTCAGTATATGAGTTAAGTTTTAAAGAGAGTAGGATTTTATGAGTAAGTTTTAAAGAGAGTAGGATAGACATCGAGGATAGGCAATTCAAGCAGGGGATACAGCGTGGGCTAAGGCAGAGAGGTGGAGAGGTTCAGGGCAAGCATGTTCCCCTACAAGAACAAAATATCACATCGCCTGAGATAAGCAAAGAAGAGAAAAGGGTTGACGTATCAGCCTCCCACTCTGAAGCCTTCAAGCTTGTGGAAGAGTTTTTGCAACTGACACTACAGTTAAGAGATTCTTAATTGTACCTTTTCAGCTTTTAGCTCATCTACGGCAATGCCTAGCCTACTTCTATGCTGCCTCCGTTATGAAGCTCTCACACAGCTCAAATGTAATTACCACGAAGTTGCTTAGACTCTGACAACATAGTGCCAGTAAAACTTGGTGGTAGGTGGGAAGGAGTGGGAGTCCAAAGATGGGGTTTTTAATTCTCCTTAGGACTTCAGGCAGGTGTTTTCACCTCTTTATATCTCAGTTTACTCTCCTGGTAAGATCTAGCTCTCCAGTAAACTTCTAAAAGTCTCTGGTTTGGTATAGAGAATTGGTTGCCACTCATTGAGTCCTCAAATCATTCACTTAATATGTTCATCGATGCAAGTTTATTGTCTTTTAATATGCATCGATGCATATTAGTTTCTTGGGGCTGCCATAACACTCATAAACTGGGTGGCTTAAAATCATAAGAATTTATTCTTTCAAATTTCTGGAGGCCTGAAGTCCTAAATCAAGTGTTGATAGGGCCATACCCCCTCCAGTGTGTCTAAAGGAGAATCATTCCTTGCTTTTCCAGCTTCTGATGACCCTGGGGCCTTGCTTGGCTTATCATAGTTGAACTCCTGTCTCTGCCTCCACCTCCAGATGGCTCCCCGCTCTGCATACTTCTCTGTGTTGTTCCTTGGCTCAAAACCTGTTTTCGCCACTTCTTCCATGTGTGATCTTGAACGTGGTACTACATGTAATCTCCTAGGAATGTCCAGATGATTCAATGAAATTATATAAATATGTTGCACTTTGGCATATGGCTGGCACATAGCCAGTGTTCAATAAATACCTCCTTGGAAATGTTATCTCTTTAGTGAAGCATGTCCAATGGATGGGGTTGTCTGTCCACTCAGAAAACAAATTTGTGTCAATACCAAACCACCACAAAGGGGAATGAAGTTACTTAACTTGGAAATTAAAATCTCCAACATCTGGCCATAGAAAGCATGGGCCTGAAGTACCTAGACTGACTTTCTGCATTGACTGTGTTATACAGATAAATGTTCAGTTGCCACCTTAGTGACATCCAAATAGACAAAAGACTGGATTTAAGGTTCATTCAATACCTTTTTCCTTTCTAATAGGCAATTTCAGATATACCCAACATTCTTGGCAAGATGTAGTTAATACTGTAGATTTCTTGATAAAGGAAGACTATTATGCTTAAAACAAAAACAATAATTTTTATTCCTTGAAATCATGACAGTAGGGACAAAAATCCAGTTTGTAGAGGTTTTTGCCCTTAAACTTCCATGGCTTATATACTTCAAAGAAGGTATACCCTGACTGTAGTAGTATGACGCTTCTTGCTGTTTGTGTTGGAGCAGCTGCACGCTCCTCCAAAGATAACCTGGCCTCTGCTTGCTTCTCTAGCTTTACCATCCATACATAAATTCAGTAGATATCCTGGAGTAACAGGGATCCTCTGCTATGCACCGTGCACTCTTTTAGACACAGAGAATAAATAGCGCAGCCTGCGTGGCTCAGAAGTTTAGCGCTGCCTTCAGCCCAGGGCCTGATCCTGAAGACCTGGGATCGAGTCCCACGTCGGGCTCCCTGCATGGATCCTGCTTCTCCCTCTACCTATCTCTCTCTCTCTCTCTCTCATGAATAAATAAATAAAATCTTAAAAAAAAAAAAAAAAAGGACACAGAGAACACCTCCAGTAACTCATCAGGTTTATTAGATACAGATTTTTCTAGGGTATTTGAGTTCTGACACAGGATCCAAGGAATCTGACTGTGACCTCCTTAGCATATTATAGGACAAGTTGTAATCTCTCATGTTACAGGGCCAATCTGACAAAATCTGGTCTGTGTCTTCTGGAAAATCCCATGTTTACAATATTGCATTGAGAAGAGGGAGAGTGGAATAGGATTGCTGCCAGTGGGCTGGAGAAAGTTGTCATTTGGGACTTATCAATTCTTTTCCCCACTATTTCAAGTTTAGTCTGTGTCCCTCTGCATGTTGTATACCCAAACATCCTGCCATCTGAGCAAATGCCTTAATTTATATTACTGCATGAATCTGGAGACCAAGGTTAGAACAAGGTTCTGGTACAAGTCCATCTCCTTTATTTGATTTAACCCCCCATAATAATGGCAGCAACTATGTCTGTCTTGTTTATCATTATGCCTATGTCCTGGGATACAGTAAGTGTTCAGTAAATATTTGTGAAGAGAAGAGAAGAAGAGAGGGAGGATGGGAGGAGGGAGGGAGGGAGGGAAGGAAGGAGAGAAGGAAGAAGCAAATACTTGTGACTGAGCTATATTCCCTATTCAACTGTGACTTCTAACTTTTTGCTCTGTTGATATGATACTATCTTTATCTTACCCCTGGCACTATCTCGTGGTTGGAGATCCCTCCTAGCTACAGTCTAGCATGTTCTAACCCTGTTAAGGGCCTGTCTATTCAACTTTGCAGACTTGACTCCTGCTGTTTACCTCCTTTTCTCCCTGTCCGCAGTTCCAAACTCCAAAAGAAAGACAATCACAGGAGCTCATGTTATGTTTTCTGTTGCTGAACTCTGCTACTTCACAGGTCATTAGTTGTTAATGGCTTGACTAACTTTATGCTAGACGTTTACTTTTAGGCCAATCAGTTGTGGTTAAACATATTAGACAATTTTCAGGATATTTACTTTATAAGTATTTTCCAGAGAAAAATGCAAATCTTCCAAGATGAGCACATTTAATGGCATACCAGTTGTTTGTTTGTTTTTAGCAGCAGTAGCTCATTACCATATTGGCCAGTGTATTAAACAAAGACAGATACATCTGAGACCAAAATCATCTTATTAAAATGACAAGGAAGCCAATAAAATGCATCATCCATATAGCTTAGGAGACTAAGCCTGACTTATTCCAAGAAAACTGTCCCAATGGGAGTGCCTATAAAATCCTTCTCTGTTCCTCCACTTTCTACTCCACATGATCTCCATATCAGTGAATTATTTTCACACAATAAAAGCACTCATATAGGAAATATTTACAAATGTAAATATGCTCACTCCCATTTGAAGCAACCCTTATTTGCTTCATTATTTCAGAGTGCAATCTACACCATTTCCCTGTTGCTCCAGCCATTAACACAAGTGGAGAGAAGCAGGCATGAAATAAATTGTACTTGCAAAGATATCACTGTCCTTTGCTTGAATAACAAAAAGACCTAATGTGTTGGGACAAAATTGAAAAAAGAGAGGTTTTTTTTTTTTTTCCAATTTTTAGATGTTGAGATGTGTGATTAAGTGGAGAATTTGTGACAAGGGATCAACAAAGCTGAAACAGCAATGTTTATGGCCCTTGTATAATGATACCAGAGTCTGTGTTTAGCACGGCACTGCATCCAACTCTCCAAGCCTCCCACAACCTTACAAATAATCTTTCATTTATTTTAAATCAATCAAGTGTCCCTAGAGGCCTTTACCAGAAACCCAAATATAATTACATAAACACACAGTCTTCTTAACTATACATATGCTATACCAACAGAAAAATATATGTGCAATACAGCAAGAGTGAAGGTTCATAAAATGCATTTTAATGTCTTATGAATAAGAGTTGGATACATACATATACCTTAGCTTAAAAAGAAAAAAGAGGAATAAGCACAGAAGATGTGATTAGACCCTTACTGTGTTTGGAATTACCCCAAAGTAGCCTCCCCTCATTTAAATGAAGTTTACTCTGTTTCATGGTCTCCATTACAGTAACATACTTATTCAAATCCTAGGAAATTGCTAACTTCATCAGCAATTGGCAATGCAAGAGCCTGAGGATATAGCAGGTCTTTTATTTATTCATTAGATCTATATAACATCTCTTTTCCAAAGAGCTCCAGGCCCTGTAGAGAATGTTTAACTGATGTTACACCAAAGTTTCATGGAAATGAGAACAGAGCTGTGTCTAAGGAGAAATGGCAGCAGAGGAGGGACAACAAAAAAGTATAAGACTTTATACTTTATATTTATGGTAGAGAAGAAACACAAGAAGTCTTTAAAATGCCAAAGTCAAAATGTGACATCCCAATGCTGCCTCTCTCTAGTTAGTCCAGACAACAAGATGATGACAGATGTTCCATTTCTGTGAAGGAAAACTTTTGAATCTCTTCCTTAGAATTACACATGCCGGGAAAGCTTCTTGGAATCTCATTTTCAGCAGAAATGTTAAATTCACAAGTTATATGCTGATAAAATTTAATATTCAAATCCAATGATATTTATGTTAACACATTTTGGTATGTCTAATAAAGATCCCTCCCACTTCTCCTGGGTCTGATGTGACCAAGTTTTTCATAGTGTATGCTATTTGGAAAATATTGAAAATCAGTAAGAAGAATGGGTGGAAGGTGGCAGCATTGATATTTATTAGATTATAACAGTGTGTAGTTCTTTGGAAACTCTGCTGTGACATGCTCCCCACACTCCCATGGCCACAGAGAGGTAGGAGGTTCCTGGGGTGAGTTCCTGGCACATAACTGTTGTTGGACTCCTTCTATGACACTTAATCTCTATACAACTTATTGAATTGTGCATCCAGCCAGGTTCATGCCGATTTCAACTCTTAGCAGTAAACAGAAAGTAAGGAAGTGGGGTATGATGAGATCATGGGAAATATGTGCCTTTAAATTTTTTCATTTTGTGAGAAAAACAGGAAGCTAAATAGTTCACATTTTTTGCACCCCTGTTGGTATTAAACGTTATTTATTAAGGTACTGATAACTACTTGCTTTAAAAATTAAACGCTAACATTCCAAAAAGTTACATGTAAATAATTAAGTCTTGTGCTGATGAAGAATCAGAAGGGATAGATCCTAGAATTTTCACTTTAACACTGAGAGACCAGGTGGTGGAAGAATAGGTGGGAAATACTTACTCCCAGACAATGACTTCTTTCAGAACCCATTGGGGACTTATGAGACACAAATGCTTTTTTCCAGGACCAGCATTTTGGATGAAATTGACTCAGAACGATTCAGTATTTGTTGCACAGCTATGTTGTGCTTGGAACAGAGGCCCCCAGCTCACCTAGTGTGGAATCTCATTAGTGGTGCCTCATTATAATAAAATGTTCTCATTTTCTCTATACATTCTTTTGTATCTTCAAACCAGCGCTTTCATCCAAACATTATAAGAAACCAGTGAAATAAGAATCTTTGCTCTCCATGAGCATTTTAAAAAAATGCTTGAAAAAATTGTGTGACAATTTTTTTTTAAGATTTTATTTATTTATTTCGAAAGAGAGAGAGAGAGAGAGAAAGTGAGAAAGAGAGCAGGAGCGGAGGAAGAGGGGCAAAGGGAGAAGCAGATTCCCCACTGAGTAGGGAGCCCCAGTGATGCCATGATGCCATGCTGGGTCCCAGGACTCAGGGATCATGACCGAGCCAAATAAAGGCAGACACCTAACCTACTGAGTCACCCGGGTACTCTGAATGACAGATTTTCATTCCCATTCTTTTAGAAAACAATTTATGTTTATGGGCTCTCTGAAGAAAATTCATATTTTATTTCAAATAGCAAAAAATAAATTCCAAATCAAGAGGATTAATTGGTAATGGCTTATTTGTTTTCATTTAATAAATGTATTTCCACTTTATTATCCACAAACTTATTAACCCAAAATAAATGTTTAAGAATATTGATGGCAAATGGAACATAGGTAACTAAAATGAAAGTAGGAAAATTTAGCTTTTGCCTATTCTTTAAAAGAGAACTTAGTACAGTCCTTATAACTCAGAGTTCAATTAGAAGGCTAGTTAGGCTGGAAGCGGCAGTCCTATTAATTAAACTCAGACATTCAGGCTCTCTGTTCCAGGTTTTTCAATTTTGAGTAAAGGGCAGAAAAGCAGAGGAATACTGGTGGAACTCACTCCAGCAAAGGCCCTGTGACACACAGCCCCTTCCTGAGTATGATGTTTCTGGGGTCATTGCTCTTTGGAGTTGCCTTAGAGCCTCCCTGTGCCCCACATCATGCCCCTGCAAACTTCCATAGGTTCCATGAACCCCTGATGGCTCTCCAGTACATTTTCTCTTGCTTAAGATGTCCAGATTCCTTTCTGTTGCTTAAAACTGAGAAAACCATGATCAAAAACTTGTGAATGGTTGCCTGACTTTTTGTTGATTTCCAAATAATAAGATGTCTGAAAAAGGGGATAATTTTATTTTGTGGGCTTCCCTACCATGCTTCTTGGGTACATATTTTACTTGGGGTTGTGTGAGTCAGAAGGCAAGTGGAGCTTGTTTATTTACTGACAAGTGTCCTCTGGAGAATGGTCACTGAAGGGGATAAGAACACTTTTGGGGGGTGTGTGCCTTGGTGGCTCAGTTGGTTAAGCATCTGACTTTTGATCTCAGCTCAGGCCTTGATCTTACAGTCATGAGTTCAGCCCCACATTGGGCTCTATGCTGGGTGAGGAGCCTACTTAAAAAACAAACAAACAAACAATTTGGGGGTTCCTTCATCTTACCAGCCATCTCCCTTTGTGATGATCCAGGGATCATCAAGCTTGCCACTTTCCGTCCAGACTACTGTCAGGCAACTGAAGCAAATGATCAAGAATTGAAGAGATCCAAACTTGCTTCTCAAAGGCATTTACCCAGAAATGTCCAAATCCAGGTTATAAAGGATAGATTAAAAACTAAGGAATGGAACTTTCTGCTGCTCATCAAATTTATAAAAGGAAAGAGAGAAGTGACAAAATGGCAGGACTTAAATATAAATGTGATGCTTCTGTATTTCTTGACAGTTAAAATGGTATCACTTTACACTCTTGTAATGTGTTGGGGGGAAAAACATAATGTCAAATTATATAAGAAATATTTAAGTTCTAGTAAAACGATTGATGTATCTCTGGGGGATTTAAAAACATTTTACAAACTTGTTTTAAAAAAGCAATCCTGAGAGTATTTTTCAGATCTTGCCGTGATGCAAGTGTTTCAACAGGTAATGGATTCTATTTTTAATTTTGAAAGCTTTTATTGTTCCCTGTGGCTTATTTTTTAATTTGCTGGTGGATACTTTTTTCTTCCCTAGATTTCCTCCTGGACTTTCCTGTCTTTTTGAGCTGAGTCAAATTCAAAGGTGAATGCTATTTTCATATTCCTGGGTTGTTCTTCCTTGCCTCTTACCTGTAGTTGATCTCAATAGAGGTTTAATTAGCCATTTAGAAGTTAACATGCTAAGATTTCTAATTAATGGTGGCTTGCCTATCAAGTTAATGTCCTTGCAAATTATCTCCTTCTAGAGATTATTACAATTTGCAAATGCAAATTCATTAATTATTATATAGGGGGCTTAGCAGACACAGATTTTAAACATACTGCAGAGATGTCTCTTACCACAAGAGGGTAAGTTTCCAAAGTCAAAATGTAAGATGAAAGATGTGTGTAGTCAAAATTACCATCTTGTCAAGCCTTTAAATGGCATGGTGTTAGAGATCAACATGCTGCTGCCCATCAGTCCTGCACACCCAGTAAGATCACCCTTTTTTTTTTTTTTTTTTAAACTTTTATTTATTTATGATAGTCACAGAGAGAGAGAGAGAGGCAGAGACGCAGGCGGAGGAAGAAGCAGGCTCCATGCACCGGGAGCCTGATGTGGGATTCGATCCCGGGTCTCCAGGATCGTGCCCCGGGCCAAAGGCAGGCGCCAAACCGCTGCGCCACCCAGGGATCCCCAAGATCACCCTTTCTTTTTGAGCATCAAGTCCTTGGCATTTAGGGGACATGTAGAATAAGAAAATAATTACTTTTAAGCCCTAGCATCACATTAGGCATGGCAAGGTGCCTGTGCTGTTGAGGTAAGCCTGGAAATAGATTGTGGTCAGATCCCAAGCTCACCCCCAAGGTAGACACTGATGGAATATGGCTTACATTTCCCTGCATTATTTAAATTGTCCCCATTTTCTCTCTCACCTCCCTTCTACCCATTCAACCTTTCTTTCTCTTTGTCAAGCCTATACAAATGGATTTAAGAAAGTTATCTAGGCATAGGGTATGATACCACGGTAATAGCCTTTTAAGCAACAATAGTATGGATAGTTTCATGGCTCCACCCCCCCCCCCAGATGTTTCTACTTTTTATATTTGTATTATTTCTTTTTTAAAAAATATTTTATTTATTTATTCATGAGAGACAGAGAGAGAGAGAGAGAGAGATGCAGAGATACAGGCAGAGGGAGAAGCAGGCTCCATGCAGGGAGCCTGACGTGGAACTCGATCCCGGGTCTCCAGGATCACACCCTGGGCTGCAGGCGGCACTAAACCGCTGCACCAGCGGGGCTGCCCTGTATTATTTCTTTTGTAATCAAAACCCATACCTGAAATTCAGATTCCCTGGCAAGAGCCTCTATGTCAAAGTTTCAAAAGAACAGAAGTTTACCTGGAGTCAGTTGGAATGACACCTAGTAGATTGTCCAAGATCTGAGGTCTGATGAGTATTGCCTCCTGAGAGCCTCACAGTTACTTTAGAAAATGATTTTCAAGATGGGTAAGTCTTCTCTTCTGCATCTGGAACTGTTTCCTTCATCTTTTCTTTTTTTATCCCAAACATCGATAAGACACTGACATTCCTGTAGGTACTCAGAAAACATTTGTGGGATGAAGAAGGTGAGGAAGACTGAGAGGGAAAGAAGTGATGAAGGAAGAAGAAAGGAGAGGGAGTGAAGAGAGAGGAAGGAGAAAGGGGAAGACGTGGCGGGGTAGAAGGAAGGGAAGGATGGAAAGGAGTTAAAAAACCATGAGAGGGGATCCCTGGGTGGCGCAGCAGTTTGGCGCCTGCCTTTGGCCCAGGGCGCAATCCTGGAGACCCAGGATCGAATCCCACATCACGCTCCCGGTGCATGGAGCCTGCTTCTCCCTCTGCCTGTGTCTCTGTCTCTCTCTCTCTCTGTGTGACTATCATAAATAAATAAATTAAAATTAAAAAAAAAAACATGAGAGCGTGAATCTAAGGGCTGGCACCCCACCTTTGGAACTCTGTGACTTAGGCAAATTGCATTTCCTCTTCCATCGATTCCCAGTGTCCTCAGCTCAGTATATAAACAGTAGTAAAATGTCTAGCACACAGAGATTCAGTAAATATAAGCTGTACCTGCTGAGCATTTATCACTGGGCCATAGTTTTGAAACATCACATAACTGCTGTATTCATGAAAAGTAAATAGAAAAATGCTTCTATCCGGAGACTAAATTGCTGGCCAGTAAATAATTGCATTGTTCTGGACAGTCTGCTCACAAAGACCATCACAAGGCAGACAGACTCCTGAAGGACCTTCCAACGACTCTGCTCTCATAGGCAAAAAGCACATGATCAGGAAAAGAGTGACATAACAAGAACTGGAGCCCTGCTAAGTCATTACTAGTAGAGCTGCCTCTTCCAGCTAATGTGCCATGCATTTAGTACATAGTCTCACATCACTTGGTTATGTTCCTATAACAATTTTCTTATTTGACAAATGAGAATTCAAATAAGGAAATGGAATTCAGAGTTGAGTAACTTCCCTAAGCTCACACAGGTCCTTAAGTGCCTGGGCCCAGGTTCGATCTCACTTCTGACTGTACCACACCTAGGCTTTTTTCTACCACACCACATCATGCTTGTTATTGTAAATTGGCAGATTAACTTGACAGAAAATGTCCAGAGTCATGAGAAATAAACTGTTTGTTGGAGTAGGAATACTAGCAAAAAAGATGTTGTAGATTTTTAAATGGAAATCATTATAATAAAAAGTATATTCACTAACCAGATGTCTTTGGGTACAGGGTGGTGGCAGGATTGGGGATGGGGATTCCTGTTTTAAACAGACCTGATAGGGACGCCTGGGTGGCACAGTGGTTAAGCACCTGCCTTCGGCTCAAGGCATGATCTCAGTCCCGGGATCAAGTCCCACATCACGCTCCCTGCATGGAGCCTGCTTCTCTATCTGCCTGTGTCTCTGCTTCTCTCTGTGTGTCTCTCATGAATAAATAAATAAAATCTTCTTTAAAAAAACAGTCCTGATAGGTAATAGTAAAGGATCCTGCATAAGTGGGTTCTTGAATATGTATCATGTGACAGGCATTGTTGTAAGCACTACAGAAACTCCTTTCATTCATATGTATACTAACTCTTAGGGCAGATACTGAAGATTAGAGGAGTTAATATAATCTATGAGTAAGAGACGGAGTTGGCATCAGGACAAACTCAATCTGGGTCCAATGGTTTTATTCTAAATGGTTTTTTGGGTTGGTCTGATGTTTGTTTATCCCATGCTAGGTTTGCCTTGAAGGAGTGATGGGGAGATAGGAGAGCACAACGTAGGCAGGACAGCTCAGAACATGAACAACAAATTACTGAGAATGTTAATCTGGGAATCAGAAAAATCTGAAACGGGCCATCTTTCCTTCTCTAAACCTAAATTACTTCATTGGTAGAGTTTGACTGATAATGTTCAAACATACTTCAGTGAGGATGATCATGCATATAAAAATTCGGTAAGAACACAATCTAATGGTAAAAGCACAAGTGCCCAAATCAGATTAAGTTGAATCCTGGCTCTGCAATTTAATAGCCATGTGACCTTGCAAAAGTTACTTAACCTCTCTCTGCAAAATGGTGTTAATAATAGTAGTTACATAAGAGGGTTGTTGGTAGCATTATACACTTAGTGACTGGGAATAGGAAGCACACAACAATATGGGTTATCATTGTGTACTGTGATGGTTTTATATATTTAGAAATGGAACACCATCATTATTTCATATATAAGTCAAATTTAAATCCATAATGTAAGGCAGTCCCTATTGTTATCTGAAGCCATGTTGCTCTTTCTAAAAGCTCTTGAATTTGGGAGAACTGAGAGAAGTAGGATGAGGAAGCATATAGTAGGTGAAAGTCTTGCAAAGGGTGTGTCTTTCATTTGCCCTGTGCCTTGTTGCCTGAAAGAAAACACTTTTAGATATGTACTCTGCTAGTTACTATCTACTGATCTGAAAGCCAGGCTTACATCTTGTCCAGCTTATATGTTTGCAGTGTTCCTCCTGGTATAATGGAGTGACGGCAGCCTCTGGGCTCCCTAAATGCACTGAGCTATTAGGAAGTCATTTGGGTAAAAGCAGTAGGATATTATGAGGAAAGAGGAAGGTGAGGTAGGATGGAGAAGAAGGCTATATAATGATTCCCTCTTTATTTAGAAACAGCACCCCAAATTTCATCAATAAATTATCCCTTTCCCACTCACATCAGTATGGTTTGAGTGGAGTCATCGTGATTTACCATTTCCTCCTTGGCCAAAGGGCAGGATTGACCCAGGGGTGGCTAATAAATATATTATTTCCCCCCTGGTAAGAGATTAGTTCAGGGATAGGCCCTTGAGCCAACCAAGTTAGGCCTTTGAGAATCAGCTCTGGGACATTTGTTGATAGAATTGGCATAGAGAGGTGCTTATTTCTGCTAGGATCACTAGCAGGATGAAATAGAAAGTTGGATTCTATGAGGCCAGCATCACCTTAATTCCGAAACCAGACAAAGATCCCACCAAAAAGGAGAATTACAGACCAATATCCCTGATGAACATGGATGCAAAAATTCTCAACAAGATACTAGCCAATAGGATCCAACAACACATTAAGAAAATTATTCACCATGACCAAGTAGGATTTATCCCTGGGACACAAGGCTGGTTCAACACTCGTAAAACCATCAATGTGATTCATCATATCAGCAAGAGAAAAACCAAGAACCATATGATACTCTCATTAGATGCAGAGAAAGCATTTGACAAAATACAGCATCCATTCCTGATCAAAACCCTTCAGAGTGTTGGGATAGAGGGAACTTTCCTCGACATCTTAAAAGCCATTTACGAAAAGCCCACAACAAATATCATTCTCAATGGGGAAGCACTGGGAGCCTTTCCCCTAAGATCAGGAACAAGACAGGGATGTCCCCTCTCACCACTACTGTTCAACATAGTTCTGGAAGTCCTCGCCTCAGCAATCAGACAACAAAAAGACATTAAAGGCATTCAAATTGGCAAAGAAGAAGTCAAACTCTCCCTCTTCGCTGATGACATGATACTCTACATAGAAAACCCAAAAGCCTCCACCCCAAGATTGCTAGAACTCATACAGCAATTTGGTAGCATGGCAGGATACAAAATCAATGCCCAGAAATCAATGGCATTTCTATACACTAACAATGAGACTGAAGAAAGAGAAATTAAGGAGTCAATCCCATTTACAATTGCACCCAAAAGCATAAGATACCTAGGAATAAACCTAACCAAAGAGGTAAAAGATCTATACCCTAAAAACTATAGAACACTTCTGAAAGAAATTGAGGAAGACACAAAGAGATGGAAAAATATTCCATGCTCATGGATTGGCAGAATTAATATTGTAAAAATGTCAATGTTACCCAGGGCAATTTATACGTTTAATGCAATCCCTATCAAAATACCATGGACTTTCTTCAGAGAGTTAGAACAAATTATTTTAAGATTTGTGTGGAATCAGAAAAGACCCCGAATAGCCAGGGGAATTTTAAAAAAGAAAACCATAGCGGGGGGCATCACAATGCCAGATTTCAGGTTGTACTACAAAGCTGTGGTCATCAAGACAGTGTGGTACTGGCACAAAAACAGACACATAGATCAATGGAACAGAATAGAGAACCCAGAAGTGGACCCTGAAATGTACGGTCATCTAATATTCGATAAAGGAGGAAAGACTATCCATTGGAAGAAAGACAGTCTCTTCAATAAATGGTGCTGGGAAAATTGGACATCCACATGCAGAAGAATGAAACTGGACCACTCTCTTTCACCATACACAAAGATAAACTCAAAATGGATGAGAGATCTAAATGTGAGACAAGATTCCATCAAAATCCTAGAGGAGAACACAGGCAACACCCTTTTTGAACTTGGCCACAGTAACTTCTTGCAAGATACATCCACGAAGGCAAAAGAAACAAAAGCAAAAATGAACTATTGGGACTTCATCAAGATAAGAAGCTTTTGCACAGCAAAGGATACAGTCAACAAAACTAAAAGACAACCTACAGAATGGGAGAAGATATTTGCAAATGACATATCAGATAAAGGGCTAGTTTCCAAAATCTATAAAGAACTTATTAAACTCAACACCAAAGAAACAAACAGTCCAATCATGAAATGGGCAAAAGACATGAAGAGAAATCTCACAGAGGAAGACATGGACACGGCCAACATGCACATGAGAAAATGCTCTGCATCACTTGCCATCAGGGAAATACAAATCAAAACCACAATGAGATACCACCTCACACCAGTGAGAATGGGGAAAATTAACAAGGCAGGAAACAACAAATGTTGGAGAGGATGCGGAGAAAAGGGAGCCCTCTTACACTGTTGGTGGGAATGTGAGCTGGTGCAGCCACTCTGGAAAACTGTGTGGAGGTTCCTCAAAGAGTTAAAAATAGACCTGCCCTACGACCCAGCAATTGCACTGTTGGGGATTTACCCCAAAGATTCAGATGCAATGAAACGTCGGGACACCTGCACCCCGATGTTTCTATCAGCAATGGCCACAATAGCCAAACTGTGGAAGGAGCCTCGGTGTCCATCGAAAGACGAATGGATAAAGAAGATGTGGTTTATGTATACAATGGAATATTACTCAGCAATTAGAAACGACAAATACCCACCATTTGCTTCAACGTGGATGGAACTGGAGGGTATTATGCTGAGTGAAATAAGTCAATCGGAGAAGGACAAACAGTGTATGTTCTCATTCATTTGGGGAATATGAATAATAGTGAAAGGGAATATAAAGGAAGGGAAAAGAAATGTTGGGAAATATCAGGAAGGGAGACAGAACATAAAGACTCCTAACTTGGGGAAATGAACTAGGGGTGGTGGAAGGGGAGGAGGGCAGGTGTTGGAGGGGAATGGGTGATGGGCACTGAGGTGGACACTTGACGGGATGAGCACTGGGTGTTTTTCTGTATGTTGGTAAATTGAACACCAATAAAAGTTAATTAAAAAAAAAAAAAAGAAATAGAAAGTTGGAAAGATTGGCAGCCATCACACCAACCTGAATCATTGTGGGAACAAATAAGGAAATGGGCAACTTCATCAAAAGTGGAGCCAAGCAAGAAGGAAGTGGATAGAGACAGGGAAAGTGAGATGGCATCATTTGAACCCCTATATCAAAACATACCTGAGCCAGACATACCTCCAGACTTCTCAGTTACAGTATCAGTAAATTCTTTACTCCCCACCATCCCCTTTCTCTCTCTTGCTTTCTCCCTCCCATCCTACCTCTATTTCTCTCCCTCTCTCTCAGTTATGGCTGACACTCTTGTCATAGTGATGTGTATTCTCAATTACACTTCATGTTTGGCTCCAGCTTTCCCCAAATTACAGAAAGTTTGCATGTCTCTGTGGGCTCCGCAGCTCTATTCACAAACTATAAGCATAGGACTGCAGAACGATTGAAAGACTAGCTGACAGCTCAAGCAGAATCCATTCTCCTGGGGGAATCCGTTCTCCAAATTAATGAAAATATCCATGTCTACATTGTGGAACACATACTCACTTTCCCAGGTTTATAAATCTCCAGATAGATACCCGACTCTATTAAAATGCTGATGGCTTTTATGAAGCTATGCTGAAAAGGAGAAAAACAGATGCCTCCTTACGTAATAAGTTCATGTGGCTCTGGGGTCCCATTTATCATCTTGGAGGTAACACAAGGAACATTCAGGGTGTCAGAGAAATAAGGGGAACTCTGAGGGGTCCTTTCCAAATCAGTTCAGTGTTCAAACAGAAATAGAAAAACAATAAGCCAAGTCTTCATTGTGTCCATTTAACCTTTCAGATAGATGATACAAACCAAATTAGATTTGAGAAATGGTATAATTGGGGAATCCCTGGGTGGCGCAGCAGTTTAGCGCCTGCCTTTGGCCCAGGGCAGGATCCTGGAGACCCGGGATCGAGTCCCATGTCGGGCTCCCGGTGCATGAAGCCTGCTTCTCCCTCTGCCTGTGTCTCTGCCTCTTTCTCTCTCTCACTGTGTGCCTATCATGAATAAACAAAATAAAAAAAAGAAAGAAAAATGGTATAATTATCCCACCCTCATTGAGAGGAAAGGAAACTACACATAGCTTCCCAGGAGTCAGTGTCCCGTTGAGCATTCCTAATGAAATAGCCATACCTTGTGGGTCATATGCCTTATTGCAACTGGACTTTTATGCAAGTCCAGTGCTATTACTATATAGATTACTTTTAAAGTTCAGAGGTGATTGGCACAAATTAAAAACTAAAAGGGATGTCCGAGGGGCTCAATTGATTAAGTGTCCAACACTTGATGTCAGCTCAGATCATGATCTCAGAGCCCTGGGATTGAATTCCACATAAGGCTCTGTGCTCAGTGGGAAATTTTCTTGAGGATTCTCTCTCTCCCTCTCCCTCTGCTACTCCCCTCACTCCTGCATACACACACTCACACACACACACACACACACTCTCTCTCTCTCTCTCTCTCTCTTTCTCTAAAATAAATAAATCTTTAAAAAAAAATAAAAAAGGAAAGGAGAAAGGTTTTACTTGGAAAATCATGGAATTTAGGGTTCCCTCTTTGGCTTCCTATCAGACACTAATTTCATTTGCTCATTCAATATATATTTATCGAGCATGTATTATTGGCCATTCAGTTCCAGATGCTGGAACATAGCAGAGGCCAGTGAAGTCAAGACCACCATCCCCATGGAATTCACTTTCCAGTTGACTACATATCCGACACAGGTGAGCCCATATATAGTCACAGAAGGAAGTGCTAGGTGACTTAATAAATACAGTGTAAATACAACCTGACTGGTGGGGATGGCATCTTTAGACAGATAATTTAGTGAGGCCTTACTGAGGAAGCGAGAGAGAAGGGGGCCAAGGCAAGTAATAGCAAGCGTCAGTTTCCAGATTTAGCAAATAAAAATACAGGACACCCAATTACATTTGAATTTCAGATAAACGAAAAATGAGTTTTTATACCCCTGGTAATGAAAGGGCTTTTCAAATCTAGCAACCCTAAAAACACAAATGCTCAGAAGTAGGACCAAGCTCGATGTAATTGAGGATTGGAGTTTGGCGGTGGGAGCAAAGTGAGATGATGGGAGGTTTAAAATGGAGGCCATCAAGGTAGGATGCTGGGGTTTTGGGTCTTCATGTGATGGAAAGCCACTGAAGGGTTTTATGTGGTAAATGGCCTAAACTGACTTGCAGGGTTTAAGTGATGGCCCCGGAGGCTACAGGGAGAAGGTCATGGTATGTGGTGACACAGAGGCAGGAGACTGTTGCCTGGTCCAGTTGTGAGATGATGGGTTCTCACTCCAGGGGCAGAGCAGTGAAGATAAGAGGAATGACCTGCCTTAGCCAAGGGTTGTAGTTGCAAACACTAGGAACTGACTGCCTATGTTTAGCACAAAGAGAGTTGGGATGGGGTGGGAGTGGGGAGACATATATGTGAAGGCAGATGCCCAAGGAACAAAGAAACATAGGCAGCAGGAACCAGCCCAGGCCACCCCATGAAAGTAGGACAGGAGCTAGCACCATGGCTAGCCATCAGCCGTCAAATCTGCATCCTCTGCATGGCCACCTCTCTATGAATACGTCTGCCCTGTTCCTGCATCTCCACATCATTCCCTTAAGAATCTCAGGCTCTGGCAGGATCATCTGAATGGCCAGCCCCGGTCAAAGGCTTATTCCTTGGCTGCCAGGGACAGGGAGAGGGACTCTGGCTCCTCTGGGCCAATATCCACTACCTGGATGTTCAAGATCAAGAAAGTGACCAAAATGTCATAATTCTTGGAACTATGTATAATTTATTAAAGAATAAAGATCAAAATAATTTAGATGGATATTCTGAACAAAGCTAAATGTCATGTCATCACATATATCCAAAAGTTCCTCCTGTGTCAGTAGAGAAGGGAGAAAAGACTTCTTAGCAGCATGGGGAAAAAAAAAAAAAAAAGGACGGGAGATTTCAATGGCTGGTAAGAATAATCTGAGTCAACAGTGAGCTGTGGCTGACAAAACAACATAAATCTCCATAGAAATAAAACCAAAGGGGATTAGGAACCTAGGATAGAAAACATACTTAAGGCTCTCTGCTTGATTCATGGTAGATCCAGGTATTTTTCCAGAGTTTATTTTTATGGCTGAAATGAATGATCTTAATGTTATGACCAGACCAAGTCTCTACTCTCTCTGGAACTGTGAGGCTAAAGAATGAGGTTGAAACCTTGAATGGAAGTTAACATTTGAGGCAGAAAGACCTGAACTGAGCAAGTGATTTAACTCAAGTGTTAGGTTAAAAGAAGTTGACAGTAGACTCAGACTGATATAGTTATTGTAAGATTCATGTGAGAGATAATGCATGGAAGTTAATGTTTAGTGCCCAACATGTGGACATGTTCAATAAATGTCAGTTATTGTTTTCCCAAGGAATGTTTTGTAGCTTCTCAGAGTAGCCAATGTGTCTTAGAATTGGACACACATAGGCCAATTAATAGATATTCATGAATTGAATTATCTGTTTACAGTTAATTCTACAGCCTAGAAGAAAAGGATACTTGAAAACAAACACAAACACAAGGGAAAACACCTGAATGACCCAATGCACTGCATTTCTCATCTCACTAGAAGGGTCTGTTTGCACTGACTCAAAATCTCTGTTTTCTGCAATTTTAACCACAATTGGCAGAAACTCCACATGCATTCAGACTGGGTGTAGCCATAGTGCGACTGTTCTGCAGTGGCATTGACCATGGCTCTGGGTCACACCTCATGGATATCCACCCAGGCATTCATACCTGATCTTTTTAGCCAGATACCTATAAATCTATAACCAAATAATCCATAAATAAAATTCACAATTCCCCCTTATGTGTTCTACTAACACCCCATTTTATGGGAGTAGTTAAGATACAAGGTAGAAAAATGATAGTTAAAATTTTATGCAACAAGAAATATTTTATAGAGGGGAGCTGCACCCTTTTACATCAAAACTAGAATATTGATGATATAATTCATCATGTTCATTTACTGTCATGTGCATCATTTATATATTCTGCTTGATACTTTATAAAAATACTTCAAATAAATCCTTAACTTTATAAGAGTTGGACAATGCTTGTCTTACTCATTTTGCATTGCAATTTTTCATAAAAGAGAAAAATTAATCAGTAGACTAACTGGAGAGGAAGGCAGGAGACAAGCTTTTGAGCTTGGGAGCAGCAGGAATTCACAGGGGATATAAAAACAATGTGCATTAAATTCTAGGCCAGAGCTCCATAAAGTATATACATCTTTCTGCAAAAAATCTGTTTTAATGGCCACAAGCAAGGGCATGCTTGACTTGACTATATTTTCTGTGGACTATCATGTAAACCATCTTTAATATCAAGTTTCTTTTTATCTCCTACATTCAGCCAGGGCATATACTCTTCTCTGCAGGGCACTTTGATAGAGTCAATAAATTGAATTTCCGGCATTAGTAAAAAGCAATCAGAAATCACATCCAGGAAAGACTATATTCCTATTCAACTCTAAGTCAGAAATTCATCAGGAAGGATGGATTTCTGTTGTGTTTGTTTTAATATTCTTTCCAGTGGAACAATAAGGCATTTTACTTGAGTTCAGTTTATCCCTGAACTACAGATTTCTTCTGTTGTTTCAGTCATTGGCTTCTTAATGACCTTTTTGTCCTGACAACATTGATTCTCAATGTATTCATTTACTCATTCATCCATTCAATAGAGATATGAGGGTAAGATTGTGATAGAGACTATGCTGTATGGTGGATAGGTATGCAATACCTCTGCCCTCTAACAGTTCTTAAATTGTGAATTTTCTTAAATTAAAAATTAGAGTCATGATTTCATCCCCCCTTGACCTAAATATTCTCATTGTTTTAGTCATTGAGTGGCTCCAGGGACTGGGATTCTGAAGCTAAATTTCTAAGGTCAACTCTCACATTACTTTCCCCTAGAATCTTAGATAAATCAAATAGTCTATCAAGACTTGAATATCTTCATTTTTAAAATAAGTAAGTGGGATGAAGTGGTCTCCAAATTCTCTTACCCCCTAAAATGTCAAATGAGTTTCTATTTGTGATGCAAATCCCTTATTTTATAGGACTTGTCCAAGACCTCCCAGCAAGAGAGTGAAAAGGACATTAACATCTATGCCTCCTCATAGGGTAAAGAAGGAAGAACTGAATGGGAAGTCATCAGAGAGGGAGAAAAACCATGAGAGACTCTTAACTATGGGGAAAAAAAACTGAGGATTGCTGGAGTGGGGAGGGGATGGGGTAATTGGGTGATGGACATTAGAAGGGCATGTGATGCGATGAGCACTGGCTGTTATACACAACTGATAAATTATTGAACACTACATCTGAAACTAGGTATGTACTATATGTTGGCTAATTGAATTTAAATTAAAAAAAAAATCTAAGCCTTCTAACATTCTCTGCCAAGCCAGAAGCAACATCCTAATAGGGAACTGACTAAATTCAACCTACAGATATAAGTGTTTAGTGAGGAAGGTACTCTGTCCCATTGTTCATTTATTGAGTTGACCTAATTGACACTATAAATACTGGGAGATTTCACAAAACATATGGATTGATGACTTCACTTGCAAAATAAGATCTAGCAGTACTGACTTATATTCTTATGTGTCAATAATTGGCTGGAGATAATTAAGAGGTATCCTCTCCATGATTGGTTTAATCAAGTTTGCTACAGTCTTCACTATTATTGTCTTATACAGAACTTTTTTCCTTTGTGTTTTTGCCTTGTCTCTAAGGTAATGTGTTTGCAAACCCTATAATAAACCCTAAATGGATATGTGAGTTTGTGTGTGTGGTGTGAATGTGAGAGTGAAGAGGAAAGGACTGTACAGTCATATAGGATTTATAACCATATCTAAAATAAGAAAAAAACTAAGCAAGAATCACTGATAGGCTTAATCCCGAACTCAAAAGTAATTAGAGTTTTGGACTTAGTATCTACTTACATCATTGGATCAGCAGAACAGAAATGGAAATCCCATTCAGAAGTTAGTTATCATTTAAATTACTCACCAACATTGGCTTTGTAGATATTTTTCCTTTGTTTTGTTCAATCCAATAACCACATTATGTGTAAAGATACCTTCAGATACTTTTTGATCATGAGAATTGATAGACTTCTCATTGTTAGAGATTGTTTTCTTTAATGCCCACTTGTATAAAAGGATCACAAAGCTAAGGTGGATCATTTTCAATCTCTTTAAATACTTTGAACTCAGAGTATGTTGCTACTAGCTCAGTTGATTAATTAAAGAAGGAAATAAGGGAAATATTCTCATCTCATTTTAGTCAATAATCCTTCCTTTTTAAAGTGTAAGGCATTTTCTTTATAGTTTAACTTAGTATTTAATTCTGGTTGATTTCAGGATAATTTAGTATTTGTTCTTTTTCGGTCTTCTGTGTTTCTCAATGGCTGATAAAGTAGTTAATTAAATATTTATATTAAAGATAGAGAATGTGTATAAGAGATTGTTATTTCTCATTTGATGAGAAATCAAATATGTCCCTTTGGACATATTTCTTCATTTTTCAAATTAAAAAGTAATCATGAATTACACCTCATTTTTCTTTTCTTACATTTTTCGGCTTCTTTCAAGAAAAAAAGCATATTTCTTACTTCATTCCCTACCACTACTCCTAATATCACAATAATGTTTAAACTTACCTGTCCTTGAGTTGACTAAAAGAATTAAGATAAAAAGATTAACATATTATCAGTTAACAGACTTTTTAAAATCAATTAACAGTCTTGTAACAATCTGAAACAAAGAACCTCAGAAAGACATAAATTGAGCAGATCACTTTTCTATCCAAGAAAATGTTTCTTTTAAGGCAGAAATACCCATCTATCTATGTGAAGATCAGTCATTTGAATTCAGTGCAACCTTTCTCAAGATTATGATGTCTACTCTGGTGCTGAGAATTTCTACAAATGTTATGCAAGGTCTTAAAATATCCTTGGTCTTTCCTCTGACAGCTTGTTGTTCTGCATCATTTACTGCTTTCAAACAATGTTTTTTAAAGAGATGGCAGTTTTTCTGAGGAAAAGTGACAGTGCATATAAGACGTTTCCCCCCCCCCCTTATCCATAGATAAGAAAGGTATCATTTTGAGATTGAGTTTTTTTCCACTAGCATCTGAAAGATGAGTTGCTCACAATATGCAATTACGTGGCTCAAGACAAATAATTTCACAGATAGAGCAGTTAAAGCTGACTGGAGAAAAGTCATTGGTGACATTTCACGAAAAGATGCATAATGCAAAATGCAAGCAATATAAGGACATTGGAAAAAAATTAGTAAGTATAACTATTTCTTTTCAACCTTTGTGAACTAATTCTTTCCTATATATCAATTTGTTCTTCCTTTCATCATCATAAAGAAGAATTTTTTCCGGAGCAGATCAAGATCTGCTGGTAATGGGAAAAACAAAAAACAAAAACAACAATGTGTTCTCAGACTTTGGGTTTGTATAGATTCCTGTCTATTTTGGTCTTTAAATTCAAGGGTTACTTCTTTTCAAGAGAGAAGTAAAAAGAAAAAGAAGTAAATTATCAAAACAACAAAGTTCATGAAGATAATGGATGTAAGTACAAGGCATAAGAAAAATAAAGGAAATCAATGTGATTTCCAGCATACTATACCTAGAGTTTTATTTAATTCTGACTATCCCTATTGATTCTGTTTCCAAAACCATCAAATGTTTATCATTTTTTTTTTTGTAATGGCAATGCTGATATTTATGGCAAGGTCAGTATGACTCCAAAATATATTTTCTTAACTATTTACTTTTTTTAAAGATTGAATTTATTTATTCATGAGAGACACAGAGAGAGAGGCAGTGACATAGGCAGAGGGAGAAGTAGGCTCCCTGTGTGGAGCCCGATGTGGACTTCATCCCTGGACCTGGAATCACGCCCTGAGCTGAAGGCAGACACTCAACTGCTGAACCACTCAGGTGTCCCAAACGTTTACTTTTTTTGATTCTCAATCTAGTTGTCTTTTTTTTTTTTTCATTAAAAATAAATTCAGCTTTATTGAGGTACAGATGACATATAAAGTTGTAAGATACTTAGTGCACATTGTGGTGACTTGGTATGCATTTATATTTTGTTAAGATTCCCCCTATCTAGTTAATTAACATACCTATTGCCTCATATATTTATTTATTTTGATTCATAAGAACATTTAAGTTCTTCTCCCATAGCTGATGTCAGTTATATAATACAGGGTTTCCAATGAGTCACCATGTTTTACATCAGGTGCTCAGATCCTATTCATCTTAGAGCTGAAAGTCTATACCTTTGACCTCTCCCTCTCTCTACTCCTACTCCCTAGATTTTCTACACTCTGTCCCTGTAGTTTTATTTTCTTTTCAGATTCCACTTATAACTGATAGCATGCAGTCTTTGTCTGGCATATTTCACTAAGCATAATGCCCTCAAAATCCATGCATATTGTCACAAATGGCAAAATCTTTCTTATGGGTGAATAATATTCCATTGTATATATAACCATTTCTTCTTTATCCATTCATCTGCAAACATTTATGATTTTAATGGGTGCATATTTTATTTAGTTTTTTTTATTTGGTCCAAAAAGAATAATTGGAAACAATCTTCAGAATTTGATTGACAAAGACCATCAACACATACAGCTAAGAACAGATTCTATTCTGGCTACCTGTGTATAAATCAGATACACTGACTAAGGGACAAACCTCTAGCTCCTTTAGTACCAACTTTTCTGATTCCTCTGAGTTTCTCTAATATGTCTTCTTGCCTTCCTTCTTTTCCTCCTTCCTTCCTTCCTTTTAACCAAAGGAAGAGCACCTATTTCAGGCCAGGATGTGAATAAAATAAAATCTTCACATCCTTGGAGCTCACAGTCCAATAGAGAGGGAGATATAAAATGAATAAGTATTTTTTTGATGACAGGTAATAAATGTGATTTTTTTTAAAGTGGAGCTCAGCGATAAAGAATGATAGGGGTTGATAGTCAAATAACTTACAGAAGACTTCATCTTGTTCATGAAAACAAGCAAAAGGAAAATAGACATTGGTAGCAGGATATTTAAAAATATCTTTCACATAACATTATGTAAATATATTATGTAAACTATTGATTGTTATATATAAATTATATATTATATAAATTATAATTATGTGTTATATAAACTACATAAAATTATATAAAATGTCAAGATGAAGGAGAACATATTGTAAACATTATAGAAAACTGCCTCAAAACATCTTTTTCATGAACATCAATCCAGGCAAATTATAAGTGGTATATGCTCAACAATTCATCTACCAAACATAATTGAGAACCTATTTTGCATCAGGCAGTGTTCAAGGCCCTGAAATACAGCAGTGAACTAAACCAAGCCCTTTGCTTTGAAGAAGGGTTACTACATGCAGCTGCTCAAGTTGTGTACTGCACAGCTCTCAGAGACACATTCAAAGAGACAATGAAGTACACCACCTGGGGTTGTATATCACAGCAGGTGTACTCTAATTGTAGCATACATTCTAGTAAGGGGAAGACAAAGCCTAAACAAACAAGTATATCACATGTAAGTGCTTTGAGGAAAAAAAAAATAAAATAAGGGGCAAGAAAATATTGAGGAAACCTATTTGAGATTTTGTGGTCAGAGCTAGCATTCCTGATAAAGTAATAGTCAAGAGGGAGCAATTAGGATATCTGAGGATAGAGGCAGGCACTCCAGGGAGAGGGTGCAGATATTCTCAGGGGGAAGGTGTGTTCAAGGAATGTCCAAGAGTCCAGTGTGGCTCAACTCGAGTGAGTGAGGAGAAATAAGGCAGGAGACAAAGGTAGAGGGAGATATACCAGGAAGCTGGATCATTCAAGTCTTTGAGGCCAGTGTAATAACTGGTTTTTACTTTGAGAGGTATTAGTCTTTGAACAGAAGAGTGATTTGATCGGACTCACTGTCTATCTCACTCATTCTGGCTTCTGTTTTAACAAAAACTACAAAGGGGCAAAGAGCAGAAACCAGGAGATGATGGCAAAAGGAAGCTTATGACAGATGATCATAGCTTAGGCCATGTGACCGCAGAAGGGATGGTAAGTGGGTGGACTCATAATTTGAAAGTACAGTAGGATTTGCTAGTGGATTTGAGGTGGAACATTAAAAAAAGAGGACTCAAAAGTGACTAAGATTTTTGTCCTGAGCAACTGAAAGAATGGAAATCATGAGTTCTGATTTAAATGTATTCTATTTGAGATGCCTGTTAGAAATCCAAATGGAAATGTCAAAGCAACAGTTGGACGTGTGAATATGGAATTCAGGGGAGATGTTGGAATTGGAGAGTAGCTCTTCCTACACCCTGGCTATATAGCTATGACCACCTGGGGAGTTTTCAGAAAATACTGAAGACTGAGCCCTAACCTAGACTAATTAAATCAAAACCTCTAGAGTGACAACGAGTCATCAATATTTTTAAAAAGCTTTCCAAGTGATTCTTGGGGTTGAGAACCATTGACCTAAAAAGTCAATGAAGAGATAAAGAGACGCTTAATAACTACTCCCTGGAAGACTCTAGGGCTTATAAATCAGGAAGATGAGGAGGAAGCAGCTAAAAAAGCAGTGAATGAGGTAAGTGGGATATAGAGCAGAAAACTGTAAAGGGGGATCCCCGGGTGGCTTTGTGGGTTTAGCGCCTGCCTTTGGCCCAGGGCATGATCCTGGAGTCCTGGGACCGAGTCCTGCGTCGGGCTCCCTGCATGGAGCATGCTTCTCCCTCTGCCTCTCTCTCTCATGAATAAATAAAAATCTTAAAAAAAAAAAAAAAAAGAAAGAAAGAAAGAAAGAAGAAAACTGTAAAGGGCTGGGATGGGGCAGAGGGCACAGATAGCAAATACTTTTGGCTTTCTGGGCCATACACACTGGTGCTTCTACTGAAGTCTGCTATAGTAGTATGAAAGCAGCCTTAGACAGTACATAAAAGAATGAATATGGCTGTGTGCTAATAAAACCTTATTTACAGAAGCAGCTATAGACTACACTTACCTCATGGACTGTAGTTTGCCAGTTGCTGATATAGAGCATCACAGAATTATGTTGGTGTTCTCCTGGTCAGAATATGATAATGGGCTGATTAGGTGGGGATCAAAAGGAGCCCATGAGTGGTATGGGTCCCCACTTCAGTGACATTTATGAAGATATCAAAGCCATTGGAAGGGCAGTCACTGGAGCATATAGGCACCCCTTAAATAGTTCAGAAATTTTTTTCTCTTGAATCTCTTGTGCCTAATAGAAAGCTTATAGGTCCAGATCAACAATAGGTATGGATTTTTATAATTTTACCATAGCATTTTTAAAATAAAATATAACAAAATGAGAAAATAAGCAATTTAAAACAAATCCTTTTAATGTTGAGTGTACAGCTCTTCCAACATGGGATAAGGGTCCATCATTCTTTCAAGAGCTCCTGTTTGGTGTTACCCTAGAGAAGTTTTATTATTTTTTTCATTACACTAATTAAAATAAGGCAGAATGTACTTCCTTTTATGGGTTGCCCCAGACACAATGGGTAAAAGTGTATTACTAATGCTGAAACTAGAAACCTCTTGGAAATGTGTGAGGAACACATTGAAAATACAACTTCCCAGGCACCTGGGTGGCTCAGTGGTTGAGCGTCTGCCATTGGCTCAGTCATAATCCTGGGGTCCTGGGATCGAGTCCCGCATGGGGCTCCCCACAAGGATTCTGCTTCTCCCTCTGCCTGTGTCTCTGTCTTTCTCTTTGTGTCTCTCATGAATATATAAAATCTTTGAAGAAAGAAAGAAAGAAAGAAAGAAAGAAAGAAAGAAAGAAAGAAAGAAAAGAAAAAGAAAAGAAAGAAAAAGAAAGAAAGAAAGAAAGAAAGAAAGAAAGAAAGAAAGAAAGAAAGAAAGAAAGAAAGAAAGAAAGAAGAAAGGAAAAAGAAAGAAAATGTGACTTCCCACACAAGGAAAAAAAAATTCAGAAAGACAATTCTTTGGAAAACCCAGACTATTGCTTTCACTGGGCTAGCAGCAAAACCATAATGATAATTGTGGCAATTTAGTTTTATAGGACCTCTAACTCAAACACCTCAAAGAGTAGCCCTACTGTATCCAGGTCCCCCTTTTTGCAACTAAAAATCTCTGGACTTAACATAATAAACAGTACAGGAATACTGAAAAATAGAAAGAAGAGGGTAGACTGCCCAAGGACCTTGGCAATTGAAGAATGACACATAATGTACCTTGGGAATTGAAGAATGACACATGCTTGAGTTCCCTGGACTCCCTTATTGCCTACCCTATATCCACACAGGGTACCCCAGAAGTCTTCAGCTCTGAACCACCAACTAGTACAGAGAAAACACTCCAAAAAAAGCCTATTCTCTTAGCCAAAGGACCAGAAAAAGAGCAAACTAGCAATAGAAAATATTTTTGTGATGACCACCTACGCTAACCAAACACCAACAGCAAATGCACCCTCTCTAAACCTCCTTTTAGAGTTTAAAGTCAAGTCAAACAGGGAGCTAATCTCCCATCTAAGCAAGGAATCAGCACTCTGATTCACTGGGCCCAAGTGGTGTCAGTAGGGCTAAGCAGGAAGCCCACTTTCCATCCCTCAGCTTGTCTGGTGGGAGCAGGTAGCTCTCAGATTTGCCTATCAGGGGATACCATCACCCCATGGAGGGATCTTAGTTCTCCTTCCTAGTAGTTTTGCCTGGTTTTGAGCTTCATATAAATGGAACCATAAGTTCTTTGTGTATGGCTTCTTTTATGTAACAAAACATTTATTTATTTATTTATTTATTTATTTATTTATTTATTTATTATTTATTTATTTGTTTGTTTTTGTAACAAAACATTTTAAAGACTTAATCAAGTAGTTGTATGTATCAGTAGTTAGCTCTTTTTTATTAATGAGTATTATTCTATTGTATGGGTAGACACAATTTGCTTATTCAGTGTCCTATTCATGGACATCTGCATTGTTTCCTGTTTGGAGTTATATTAAAAGCCACTATGAATATTCTTGTACAATCTTTGTATGGACATAACTGATTTTGATTTGATCATATAGATGACATTCCAGAGAAGTATGAATCTCACGGAGGCTTTTGTCTACCAGATAATTGTTAAATTTTAACTCACTTCATGCTGTTTAAAATCAACTTCAGTAGGGAGAAAAAGAATGGGGAATTAAGTGGGATGAACACAGTGTGATCAGAAGACATTTCAGTTCAGACTGTATAAAATAGAGATTTATATTTCATTTATTCATCCCACTTATTGAATCTAATTAAGTAGCAACTCTTAAGATGCATTAAGTGCTATCCTTGTACTCACAGCCAAGTTATTTGATAGCATAAAAGTTAAACCATTTAATTTGAAGGAGTTTTAGGATTGGGGGGACATCTTACTGAACTCCCAGTCTTCAAATACTATTTTTCTAAAATTGGAAGTGATGAAACTTCATACTGAGCAAGGAAATTGGTAAGTTTTTAAGATAAACAAACCAAAAGGATTGATAAGAATTTAAGTGGTCTCCATTGTTTTGTTTTTTGTTTTGTTTTTTAAGTGGTTTCCATTCTTGAGAAAGCTCAAGGCAGTGTTATGTGGTGGGTAGAATGTGAATTCATCATTTATGGGCAACTCGTAAGGTATTTTATTCTCTCCTCCATGAAATAAAGAGAAAGAGAGTGATAGGCAAATCATTTTCAAAACAGACAAAATGACATAAAGAATCCATTTTTCCTAACAATTTGGAAACCTGTCCCTTACCATCATTTAACCAATGATACCCATTGCAATTTGATGAAAAAATGGAAAGGTTTTGAACTGTAAATGCCAGCTAATACTTGCAAAAATATGTTTTGAAATAGAAATTGGAATGCCTAGAACTTGTGATCCAAGAGGGAGGAAAAGGCTCTTAAGTAACATATAAGGGAAGTGAATCTCATTAAGAGCATCATCCCAATTTCTATATTCATCCATAATTTTTAGTTTCATCCCTGCACCCCACCCCTTCCCTAAGGACCCATTAAGATTCAGTATGGCTAATGCACTAAATTCAGAATTACCTGGCATTTCTCTGAAAGGCTTGCTAAACATATTCATCTATAATAGTGATGAAGGTCCTGCAAAATAGACAAAGGGCCTCCTGTTAGATGCTGCTAAGTGCTCGCATTATTATTAAGAGAGCCAAGGTTCAGCTGTAAGAGTCCTGTAAAGAAGGAGCCTAAGCACCAGGGGCAGCATTTCTAAAGCCTTTACCCTGATTAGGCTGATTGTCAAGGGAACACTAGAGGAACTTGAATTATCTTGTTTCTGAGAAACTCTGTGGACTCAAGTCCTCGACTACTTTATTCTGACCTTCACACTATGTTTTTCTATTGATATTATGAATCTCCATGTGTAAGCTCACTTGAAGTCCAATAAAGTCTTGATCAACTAAATGAAAAATTGAGGTTGCTTCTCTCTCCTGCATTCTGCAAATTGCCTTTTGCCCATTAGCCAGTAATGGTTTCCCTTTCAATTTGCATGTCTTTGCAGTTTTCAGGCTCTCTCTGAGCCCTTTATCCATGTTCTGCTTCCAGACTGTCACCATCACATTGGCTTTTGCTTATTTGTTTGGTAGAAAGAAAATTCTCCAGTTGTCAAGTAGAGAAGGTATCCCATATCAGACAGGCATATGGATGCCATTTCTTCGTGTGTAAAACCCTTAGGTACCACTGTGCCACAATATCTTAGAACCATGGCAATCATTTGAAATCATATAGTCAATCATTTTTAATCCCCCAATTGAGGAAAGACATGGTGGTGAGTTCCCTGGTCTCCCATGTTGGTCATAGATGCATGCTATCACTGAATCTTGAATTCTCATGTACCAGTGATACTTCCAGTTACAGGTAGGACACCTGTAAACCTCTCTTCTAAGCTAAATGTAGGGTTTTTTTTATTATTTTTTTAAAGATTTTATTTATTCATGAAAGATACAGAGACAGAGAGGCAGAGACACAGGCAGAGGGAGAAGCAGGCTCCATGTAGGGAGCCTGATGCGGGACTCGATCCCAGGACTCCAGGATCACTCCCTGGGCCGAAGGCAGGCGCTAAACCAATGAGCCCCCAGGGATCCCCTAAATGTAGTTTAAAGGTCACTAGTCTGACCTTTATCTCCAAGTGTCAAGGCCAGTGCAGCCATTCCAGCCTGAAGGAATCTCCTTCTTCTTCTTCTTAGTTATAACCTCTAACAATGGATAGGCTGGTGCAAACTGACCATACAATTCACAGAACCCTAGACTTTACTGTCCTTTTCCACATAAAGCTAAGCTTGAGACTAGAGCCTGCATGGCACCTGAAAATTAACTTGTGACCATGTGCTGGATTCCAGATTTCCTGACCAGGCCTGAATGGGAGTGGTCCTGTTTTACCTATCAATTCCCCAAGATAGAAATTGTATTTCTACTGTGTATCAATTATTATTAAGCAATTTATAAAATAAACATGATACCTGGCCCCCCTTAATTATGGTGAAAGGAAAAGATGATAAAGAGAAAAATAATAAATTCATAATAGACTACTGTATAGTGATAGGTACTAAGAAGAAAAGAAACAGGATGACCTGATGGAAAGGCAATGGCAAGGACCCTACTGTAGCTATAGTCAAAGAAGATCATGGGTTGTTTCAAGAACAAGTACAAAGGAACTGTACAGATAGACATTTCATTGTTATTTTATTGACGTCATCTGATCTTGGGGCATGCACCAAACACAGTTATTAGGAGACAGATGACACACTTAAGTAAGGGTGCTGAAGAGAGTTTAATGAGGGATTACAAAATTGTGGGTAGGATTAAGGGAAATTGAAAAGGATTAGTGATGGTCCCTCTAACACATCTAGGCATGAAGGCACAGGAGAGGGAGGAGTTTTTAGAAGTTAGAATGGTTTGTTTTAGTTGTAAGAGTGATGTTCAACAGAAGCTGTAGCACTTAAAAAAAAACAACAGCTGGATCATGTCTGGGCAGAAATAAAGACCCCCCAAATTGCTCTCTTCCTGTTCTTTCCGCCTCTCCCATTGCCCCATAATTAGTGGGATCCAACCAGAAATGAAAGGGCAGGGAATCCTGGATATTGTAGTACAGAAAGACCAGCCTCCCAGGGTGCAAATCCAGTGGAGAAGGATGGAATAAGTATGGAGGGCCAAAAAAAGTAACTATCACGAGATAGAGTGGGTTAGTGTTGCTGCTGATGATCTGCTATTGCTGAAACATCAATTAAGGGAAATATTCATATAAAGGATGAAGGAAATCAATACACGACTAATGTTCCACCATAAAACTGTCCTGGGCAGGTGGGAGTTTCATGATGGAGGACCACCAAGACTTCCTGCCTTACAGGAAGATACAGTAGCCTTTGTAACTCAGTAACTAGTCTTTTCCATGAAGTGTCATTCTATAGCAAATCCTGTTACAGTGATATCGTACTCTGCAATATTTCAGAGAAATCAAGGCATCTTGACAATTATAACAACAAATATGCTAAACAAGAGGGCACCAACTATTTCAATGACTGTTTGAGACATTCAAGATGACAAGTTTTGGTAGCTTAAGCTCTAGTTTATCCTGGATAAAATGAAAATTGCCTTCTGGCTGGTCTTGCATAAATTTGGATTTCAGGTAATAAGTGACAAGATGAATTTTCCATTCCAATCAAGTCACTTGTCACCCTTCAGTCCACCTTCAATTACTTGTGCTATCTTTAGCCTTCAAGACATATTTCTATTTATATACCAAATTATGGAAAACTATATAAGGGATAGAAAAGAATTTTCTTTTCCTGGTGTTTTTGTATCCACTCAGTTTCAAAGTCATACATTTCTGGTTTATTTCAATTCTAACCAACTCCACACATTAGCAAACATTTATTGAATGCCTATTCTGTTTAGACCAAAATTGCATATGCTAAAATTACCTATGAACAGCTCCAGACTCACCCAATATGTATCACACTGTATTGTGACTTTTATGTATATAGCCCTGTATCAGTATATATTCTTTTTATTCAACAATTAATGATTTGGCTAACAGTTAATACTTGATTTTTTTTTCCTTGAAGATATTACATCACCACCTATCTGCCTGGCCTGGTCACTCCATTAAGGTGTTTCACCTCTTGGTGACCAGGTGGATTACCTTAGAGTCATCCATACATTTTTTTCCTATAGGTTTTGCCAGTATGAATTTACATCCACTGATTGTTTAAAATAACAAATGTAATGGTGGCATTGTACACTAGCCTGTGAGTTGGATTTGCCTGTATTATGACTCCATTGTGCTGCACCAGGCACCACAGAGGCATGAAGAAGAGCCTTGTGCAGTTTCCAAATTCAAGGATATCCTTGAGTGTGGGAGGAAGCTTTATGTGGCAGGAAGATGTTACAGGATAACTAGAGCACAAGGAAAGAAGTTAATCAGTGTCTTAAGCAGAACAGAGGAAGGGGTTAAATCTGAGGCTTTCAAAGGGCTAATGGGAGGAGATGGCAACTGAGCAGAACCTAAAGAGATAGAATTTCAAGGGAACTAAGTGAAGGGAAAGATGAGTCCAGACAGAGCAAATGAGCAAATGCTAGGGAAAAGGCAGGGGTATTCAGGAAATTGAAGATGCTGGAAGTTGCTATGGCAGAGATAGAAAACTAGAGCATGTTGCAGTGGTAAGAGTAAGGCCAATAGGATAAAGCAAATATGGATGTGAATCACTACTCTGCCTCTTCTGTGATCTTGGGCATTTTATTCAACCTTGCTGACATTCCATGGCCTTATTTTTTTTTAACAGGAAAATAACACTGTCTCATAGGATGGTTGTGAGGATTGAATGAGCTGAGGTGTTCATTGAATACTAACACCCTTCCTCCAGACCTCATTTTTGTTCTGCAATCACCTCCAAAGAAATCAAAAGAATTTGAAAACTGATTTTCAAAATATCGTTACTGTTTATTGAGTGTTTAATATATTTCAGAGTTAAGCATTCTGTATACATCCTCTCCATGAGTTGAATTCTATTAGTGTGCTCATTTTGCAGGTGGGGTGACAGGAGCTTAGAGAGGGGAGGTGCAGGCTCTCCCTACTGCAGCCACCCAGGCAAAATGAAGATAGTGTCAATGGCAAAAGCAGTAGCAGAAATGACAGGTGGTCACATTCTGGACATGAAGGTGGAGCCAATAGGGTTTGTTGAGGAATTAAATGTTGAGAGAAAAATGGAGGCTACAACAAACTCAAGTCTTTGTTAACTTCCATAACCAGATGACTATATGGCACTCTGATCGTCAAGCTTTCTCTCCCATTAACCAGCTCACTACACCAGGGAAAGGAGACTACTCTTCTAGGTCTCTCACATGTAGGGTAATAACCTGGTGACTATGAAAATAAGGCTCAAAGGAATACAGATGTGCCCGTGAAGTTGGGGATTTTTGCTGCCATTGGCCCAAATAGAACAGATTCCTTTTCCAAACTCCTTAGCATGCACCAAACTGTTCAGTCTGAGAGGGAAGTGGCAGTCCCTGGTAGAACGTGGAATATCTATCTTGGGAGTTCCGCTACCTATTTTGCTTTAATTACTCTACACTTTTTTTAAGCTGCAGAAAATATAAAGGCTTACCATCTCAGCCCAAATTCCCTCTGTGCCTGGGAAAAAGCTATTTCCTTGCTCTTAATTTCTCCCACTCACTCTCTACCTGAATTCATGTGTTTTGTCCTAGTAGAGAATCCTGGGGTTTTTAATCCGTACATGAACAGGTGACCACACACCCAAGCAGATCCTTAGCACCCACCACAAATCAAACGAGTGTTGCACTTTTGGACCTGCTGCTTTAATAGAGATCATCAACAGAGAGCATATATATATATAAAATATATTTATATATATAACATATATAAATATATATATGTATGTAGGTAAACTTGAAAAGTTGTATGTAGATTCACATTGTTGTAAATTGATCCCATTTCGAGATGTATATGCATATACCTACAGACTGGCTCTCTCACTTACCTGCCGTGTGACCTAAGCCAACTTCAAGAGGAGCTGGGAAAGCTCCTTTCTTTAACTGTGTTACGGACACATTGATAACACCAACTTCTTAGGCTTTTTACAAAGAGTAAAATAAAGCATGTAAATCTCTAACTCAGGGACTGCCACATAGAAAGTCCTCAGTAAATACTGTCTGCTATTTTATTAGAAGTATGATTATATTTGTAATTTACTCTATTAATAAGCTTAATTAAGCACCTGGAATAAATAGATGCCCAATAAATGTTAATCCATGCCCCTTGTCTCTCAATAAAATTGGGTTCCAAATCTTCCAAAGCTGGAGATTCTAATGATACCTAGAGGGACCAAACATCTTGAAAGGTTTCAGGCAATGAAGATCACTGGGCCCAGTGAGTAGCAGTGAGGAGGATGATCTGTGGATGCATTAGGGAGAGTTTCAGGATATACAATGAGCATTGCCTAGTGATTGATCAGAAAGGAAAGGTGAGTATGCACAGCCTCTATTGTTTTTACCAAAGAGCAAAGCATTTCTGCACATTGCAGTAGCTTATTGCCATAATAATGCTACAGAGCAAACAGCCATAAAACCTTGATGGAATACAATAAAAATTAAGTTTTGCTTGTGACTGTACTCATCAATCAGGTTGCACTGCTGAACTGGACCAGGCTGAGAGAACCTTGGCTAGGCTTACTCATGCATATCCAGGCAGGGTCTTCTAGGGCCTGGCTACTCACTGACGGCTGGATGCTGACTGGAGCAACAGCATGCTAGAGTCCCTATCTCATCATACTGTGGACTCACTGGGCTTGTTCAGGCAGGAGTGGTGGGGTACCCAAGAGACAAAGCAGAAGCACACAGGCCTCTTGAGGCCTAGTCTTGGAGCTGGCCCACTTCTCTTCTACTACATTCTATTTATTAGAGTTAGTTATTGACAAATATTGGCCATGCAATAGACATGGATATAGGGGAGAAGAGGTTTGAAGAACATTTTTGCCTTCAGTTTACCACCTACATCAACTTATGTAAGTATCTATGTGGCGAGGAGAGGATGTCAGAACCCCTTTTACACCCAGCTAGGTCACCCCACTACAAATTTATGGCAGATTGACTATTGATCCAAAGCTATTTGTATCCTTTCTAATGATTGAAAAATTGAGTTTTCAAAAAAAAAGAAAAGAAAAGAAAAGAAAAATTGAGTTTTCAGGTACTTAAATACAGGGCATCTGTCTAACTTCTACTGTCATCTCAGAGAACTGAAAGGTAAACTTGTATGTAAATTCACATTGTTGTAAATTGATCCCATTTCCCTAGAGACCTGCTATTTTTGATTTTATCACTGCTGATTGATCTTGGCAGGATCTGTGAGTCTTGGCTATCTTATAACTCTCAGCTCCCAGATTTCTCTGGTCCTAGCCTCTCTGACAAGCTGATTTACAATGATTTGCAAACACTTCTGTTTATTGGAGGTGTTTATTTGTAAAGCAACTCAGTGTCAAATCCTTGCTGAAGACATTTGTCTGCATTGAAAAGTAAGATTAAAAAAAAAAAAAAGGGAAGCATCCCTGGATATACTCATATGGTAGATTCAGAATTCAGAGTTTGAGCAGTGCTTCCACTGAGGTTTCACCTAGAATCACAAATGTCATTCTTAAACCTACAAACTACACTTGGTGATTAAATGATTGAACAGTCCCTTAAGTGAGTATGTAGAAATCACTCTCCAAGTAGACCAGCTAGCTTACTCCTTACAAGCTATAATTTTAGGGCTGTGGAAAAGCCATCCAACCATCCATCCACTCAGAGCACAAACTGATAGCATGTAAAGGCTCTGATTACATAAGGCTTAAATCACAAATACCTCTATTGGGTCTAACACAGGGACTTGCACTCATACTAATGATACAATATAATTAGGAAAAATGATAGATTGATATTTATCTATTTATTTATTTATGAATTCATCAACTATATCCTGAGCACATACTGTGCGGTCAGTCTCCTTTTCCCTCTACATTTTTTCTTTATAAAAATTTTCATTTCTTCCTGTTGCCTTTCTTCCTTCCTTTTTTCTTTTTCATTTTTTTTTTCTTTTTCAGTCCAAAGTGTCATTATGATGTTAGCTCCGGAGCTCAGTGTTGAACTCTTACCAGAAAAGACCAAGCAAAGGTGTCATTCTATGAACTAATCAGGTCTAATGTACTAAAGAGTTTTTATTCTGTTGCTTTTATATCATGGGGCCTTGCTAACTTGGAAGAGACTGTTGTTCCAGAGTTGGCTATTTCTTTCAGAAAGCCAACAACTCCCTCAGGAGTGTACCTTCCATGTGCAAACCAATCAATCCAGAGCCCCTATTCACCTCTCACTTCCTTTTATCTAGATTACACTCTAGGCCAGTATCCAGTAGCCCTATTTACCCCAGGGCCAGATCCCCAAGGACTAAGTCAGAAACTGTGGTGCAGAATCCACTGAGATTATTCAAACTAGCCAATTCTAAAGCTGTTTACCTGCCTCAGAAGTTCCTTCCTGCAGAAACTACAATAAGGGCTCATGCCATATTTCCCCCCTTGCTCCCTGCACCTCCTGACTGACATTGGGGCTTTCCCATATAGCCCTTCATGGAGTGATATGCTTCCTATTTCTAGGTATTTTTGAGTACCAAAAATTCTTCCTTCGTGACCATTATTTCTGTGTTTGTGTGTGTTACCATATCTGATTAAAACAAATCCCATGGGGTTCCTGGGTGACTCAGTGAGTTAACCATCTGCCTTCAGCTCAGGTCATGAGCTTGGAGTCCTGGGAACTAGCCATGTATCAGGCTCCCTACTCAGCAGGGAGCCTGCTTCTCTTTCTGCCCCTCCCCCTGTTTGTGCTCTCATTGGTGATCTCTCTTTCAAATAAACAAATAAATAAAAATATTTTTAAAAATCCCAAATGTATTTTTAAAACACCTAAATACGTGGAATCAAATGGTTGATGAGAAATGTTCATTTGTCTATTTCCCAGATCTCTTTCCCAGGTCCACAAGTGAGTGAGATCTGACCACTACTCTATGAAAAATGTGAATCCAAAGGATATCTACCAGTGACAAGAAAAGTAGCCAACATTTTTTTTCCCAAGGAATACATACAGATGACCAACAGACACATGAAAAGATGCTCAACATCACTCATCATCAAGGAAATGCAAATCAAAACTGCAATGAGAGATCACCTCACACCTGTTAGAATGGTTAAAATTGAAAAGACAAGAAACAATTAAATGTTGGTGAGGATATGAAGAGAAAGGAATCCTTGTGCACTATTGGTGGGAATGCAAACCAATGCAGCTACTGTGGAAAACAGTATAGAGTCTGCTCTAAACATTTAAAATAGAACTATCAGGGATCCCTGGGTGGCGCAGCGGTTTGGCGCCTGCCTTTGGCCCGGGGCGCGATCCTGGAGACCCGGGATCGAATCCCACATCGGGCTCCCGGTGCATGGAGCCTGCTTCTCCCTCTGCCTGTGTCTCTGCCTCTCTCTCTCTCTCTCTGTGACTATCATAAATAAATAAAAATTTAAAAATTAAAAAAAAAAAAAGAACTATCATATGATCTAGTAATTCCACTATTAGGTATTTACCCAGAGAAAAAAGAAAATACTAACTCAGAGAGATACATGCACCTCTATGTTTATTGCAGCATTATTTACAATAGCCAAGGCATGGAAGCAGCCCACATGTCCATCAATAGACAAATGAATAAAGAAGATGATGGTGAGGGGGAGGGATATTATGGAATATTACATAGCCATAATAAAGGATGAGATGGTGCCATTTGAGACAACATGGATGGATCTTGAGGATATTATGCTAAGTGAAATAAGTCAGACTGAGAAAGAAAAATACCATATGATTCCATTCATAAGTAGAATCTAAAAATTGAATAAGCAAACAAAAAAACAGAATTGGATCTGTAAGTAAGGAGAACAAACTGCTGGTTGCCACAGGAGAGGAGGATGGGAGATTGGGAAAAAGAGTGAAAAGAAGGAGATATAGACTTCCACTTATAGAATGAGTAAGTCACAGGAATAAAAGACACAGCATAAGGAGTACAGCCAATGATATTGTAATGGCAGTGTAACAGGACAGATGGGAGCTCTGCTTGTGGTGAGCATAGCATAATGTATAAACTTGTCAGATTACTAAGTTGTACACCTGAAAAAAGAGAAAGAGAGAAAGATCTTTAGTGCCCAGCCCTTGAGCTGCCTAAGCTCCCTGACACATGAGAGGAAGGAAGAGCATACACTTCCATATCAGACACTAAGTCACCATGAGCTCAATGTCAGTTCACATTGTCTCTTCAGTAAAATGTTTGGAGATAGAAAGCTGAACAAGACATGTCCCTGTCCTGAACAGGATGCCCTGAACACCCTGATGGTGATGGGGAGGGATAGTACCCAGAATAACCACTGTAAACCTATAAAAGCTTATGCAGCTGTCAGGGAAGCTTTTGCGACAGGCGGAATTTGCACTAGGTCTAGAAGAGTGAGCAGAAGTTTACTTGAAGGAGGCAGGTTGGGGATCTTAAATAGAAGAACTTTATTTATTTGCAAAAATAAAACATGTGAGAAAGGGTACGTAGAGTTTGTTTTCAGAAACCTGATGGTGTTTCTGTGGTTTTGCATTTTTCCTTAGTTTGTATTTTCTCTATCAGCCACTCTACCTAGTGAGCAAATCCCAGTAGTAGCAGAATCGCAGGGCTTCAGCCTGTCACTCTCAGGAGAGAAAGCATCTCTGGGGATTGTGAGTTTGCAGGCACAGGGGCAGGTCCTCTCTCCTCTTCAGAGCTCAGCTCCTGTCTCCAGAGGCTGCTGGTGGGGGTGGGTAAACTGGAGGGAGAAGGCAATGTAGCTTGCATGTGTCTGGCCCTTTAGGAGCCACTTGAAATAATACCAAGGAGCAAAAAATGAGCTGGTGAGTTGAATTTTTAGCTGATTTATACTCTATCATTACTGCACTTTATTCCTCAGCAAACTATTATGTGCCCAATCCAGAACATTGGGAAGAGAGGGTGGAAGCCAGAGGGTAGCATTCCCAAGGTGCCTGCTCTTAAGCACAGTGATCGTATTTTTGCAGGGGCCCAGATCTTTGACACTCACTGATGCCCACCAGTTCCCAAACTCCAAAGGTTTGCAAAATGTAGCCCTCTGAAAAAACTGAAGGCACTCCATTACTTTCAAATTGCTTTACTCTGTCCAGACCCAAACTGTATTCATTTCCAATGGAAATGACTCTTGAGAATCCAAAGAGCCTCAATTACTCTAAATCACTCTGCTAGACAAGCACAAAATTAATCAGAATTCCTGTGTTTGGCGTCAGTCAGGCATGCAGCAGAGAATGCCATAAATAAAAACACCAAGTTCGACTGTTGGCCAAAACCTCAGGGAGGTCTGTTTTCAATAGGGTAAAATAAACATTCTACTATTCAACACATTCTACTCTGTGAGAGGAAAAACTGGAAAATATCTCAAGTATATAAGTAAATAAAGCCCCAATTAGCAAGAAGTTGCTCCTTCACTATTAACCCATTGGCAAAGATATTTATTTTCTTGAAATGTTAAAATAATTATTCTTATTTCCTGGTACTGGGTCAGCAGTATTTCCAGCTAGACAATATTCAAGGTTCAGGCCTTTTCATAAGCATGACCACCATAGGGGTCCTTCTATCCTGCGGTTTGCTAGTCTTTGTTTCCTTGTTTGACGTTTGAGAATCTGAGGTTGGTCAAAATACAAGAAATCTCGGAGATCTCCTTTGCAGAGGAGAAACACACACACACCAAAAACTGTTCTTAAGATAACATCCTGAGTGCTTGTACTTGCGAAACACTCAAATAAGAGCTTTATATGGCAACTCTTAAATTCTCACACCACCCCTAGGAGAGAAGGCTTTTTTTGTCCTGATTTTATATATGAGAAACCTAGAGAGGTTAAGTAAGCTGTCCTGGATGACACCATTGAGAAGGGGAGGAGCAGGGACTCAGGCCAAATTCCACTGGCTAGCAGACCTCTGCCCTATGGCCTGGGGGCTGGACCAGAGGAGGTGGAAGGACTGGGCTCCGATGAGTGGTGGGGCCAGAGGAGGACCCAGCCCTTCCAACTCCCTTTAGTTTCCCTTATTCAGAAAGTTGGCTAATAGAGTCACAGGACAAGAATGTAAGTCCTTTACAGATTATGAGCTTCTTGGAGAAGGCATTATATTCCTTCCAATTGTATACGCAGTACCTACTATAATCAGACCTTAGGTTATTGATCAATTAGTGTTTGTCAAATAATGGAATGAATGAACTTAACCAAAAGTCATGTTCTCTTTCACAGTTTTCAAATTTCAGGCAAATAACACGATGCAACCGATTTCTAGGGATAAAAGTTGCAGATACAATCTGACTACGAGAAACATCCATGCATTCACTTAAAAAGAAGTCATTCCAAGCTATGGTCCACCCAATCCTCACATGTGTATTAATTAGACAGCAAGTGGACAAAGGAGCCCAGGGTAATTATAGGGCTGTCCTGGACAAGATACTTGAATGTAAATGAGATTCAACTCCACTAGTGACATATCCCTGGCCTTTGTCTTGGATGTAATTCACTTGAGGGATAGAGAGGAGAGCTGCAGCTGAAAATATTAAAACAACAAGAAAATATATTAAAAGAAGTTTCTTATTTCCCAAGCAAAACTACATGTAAAAAAGACTTAGATGTAGGGGCACCCAGGTGGCTCAGCAGTGGAGCGTGTGCCTTCGGCTCAGGGCATGATCCCAGGGTCTGGGGATCAAATCCTCCATCGGGCTCCCTGTGAGGAGCCTGCTTCTCCCTCTGCCTATGTCTCTGCCTCTCTCTCCATGTCTCATGAATAAATAAATACAATTTTTTAATAAAATATTTTTTAAAAAGACTTAGATGTAAAATCGATCGTTCAATATATGGCTTTCAAAAATTGTTCCGTGGCATGTAGGAGTTCTTTGTAATTCATACACCTTCCATTTTGTTTCTTTTCAAAATCCTTCACCCCATCCTCAAACACATATTTTATCAGACTAATTAGGTGTCATTTCCCTTACTCAGGTTTGTAGGATATTTATATGAGGCTATTTTCTGGGAGAAAGTGATCAGGACAGGGTAATTAAGAATAGGGCGACTGAAATCAGATTGCCCAAGTTCAAGTCATTGCCCTGCCACCTACCAACCAACCAAGGAAGCTGGACAAATTATTTAATACCTTTGTGTCTCATTTTCCTTATTTGTAAATAAAGCAATAATAAGAGTACCAAAGACCCCATCCCACAGGGATGCTCTAAGGGTTAAATGAAATGATACATGGAAAGCTTATAGAACTGCACCTGATTCATGGTAAATATGTAAGAAAAGTTAAATATCATTATTGATTTTTGTTTTCTGTTATTATTAGTTTACCTTATTTTGTTAGATCTCATTTGGAATAATGTGAATTGAGAAGAGGTATACCATTCACAAGTTAGTTTTGACAATAAAGCTGTCACCTTATCTGCCAGTTTGATTTCTTACAGATCTAAATTCCATTTCTACTTCCCAGGAAAATGTGCTGTCACCCTGTGCTCTACATAACATGTTCCTGGGTCGTTTGGGATTAAATTGAAGACAACAAACAAAAATTATCTTGCCTACATATAGAAATAACAGAAGTGATCAGTTATCTAGAACTTCATATAATTTCTAATCTCCACCACCATAAAGGCAGACATTGCTATTGTTTATAAAAGTAAATCCTGAGTCTCTGAGAGGTTACATAATCTGTACAGCCACAAAGTAACTGAGATGAGTTTTAAATTCTATATTTTCTGGCCAAAGCCCACATTATATTAGATATACATCCCTTTCTCAGACAGCAGTTTTTAGCCCTGAGAGCGCATTAGAATCACCTGGGGAGCCTTTAAAACTGGCACCCAGGACCCATTCAAAATAATTCAGTCACAACATCAGGGGGTGGGGAGAAACCCCAGGCACCTGCAATTTATAAAGATTTTCAGGTGGTTCCATGTGCATTCAGGACTGAGAACCATTGATCTAAACTCTGCTATTTTCAGAAATGTATAAAATAAAGATTAGCTTAAAGGAGCAGAGCATCTTCAAATTATTTATTTCATCAATTAGCTGAAATGAAGACTTATTTTTGCATCATTTACTTGATGAATTGACTTCCCTTCTCAGAAAGTCATCCATCCAAATTTTCATGAATAATCCTACGTCATGTTCTTTGTTTCTAGAGTATGAGCTATTCAATCCATTCTGGTAATTTTTTCATACAAAAAGTATTTTTGAAAATCCCCTTGTGTCCTTATTATTAGTTATAAGGAACATAAAGAAAAACGAGCCAGTGTTCTTCTCAAGGAGCTTGTGATCATTATTGCAACAAATACCTATTGAACATCTTATTGATACTGAGCATTGTAAAAGCCATTGGGCATATAGTAGCAAACAATGAACATGTAATTCCTGTCCTTTTGGAACATATAGTCTAGAACAGAGACAGGAGATCAACATGTAAATCAGTAAATAAATATATAATTACAAATTATGGCTGATGTCATGGATAAATAGAGAGGGTCTTCTTTAGATAGGGTGGTCAAGGACAGTTTCCATAAAACAGCTTCAAAATTATGAGACTCTTTGATAGTTGTCTGATGTATTCATAATAGTTAATGAGTACACCCAGTATACTTTATAATGTCTGACTTTTTTCTCTTGCATAATGATTTTGAATACATCCATATTGCAGAGCATATTAATAGCTCATTTCTTAAAATCACTAAGTAGAATTTGAATGAATATAACCCTTGGTGTTTTCTTATGCTCATGAAATTTTAGGTATCACTGAATTAGAGTGTTAGTTCTTCAAGGGCAGGACAATGACTACTATATTTATTGTACTTTACAAAACTTGACCAATGATATTAGAGTTAGAAGGTAATCAATACCCATTAACTTATTGAATGAATTTTTATGTTCACAGATAATACCCATTGTTCTCTCTCCAATGTCTCTGCCCGCAATGTACATATGACTCTTTTTTTTTCTTTTCAATTTAAAGTAGATGTTAATTTTAGCTAATAAAAGACAGGAGCAACTGAGTATTTCCACACAATCAAATGATTCACGTGGGGTGAGGGCAAGGAATCCCATCAATAGCACTATACCTGTTAATTCTCAAGATTCTTTAAAATCAAGTGTGTCTAGGGGTGTCTGTGTGGTGCAGTCGGTTAAGGGTCTGACTCTTGCTTTTGGCTCAAGTCATAATCTCAGCATCGTGAGATCAAGCCCTACATCGGGCTCCGTGCTGAGTGCAGAGTCTTCTTAATACTCTCTCTCCCTCAACCCTACCCCCACACTCACATGTTCTCTCTCTCAAATAAATAAATCTTTAAAATCAAATGTGGGGATCTCTGGGTGGCTCAGTGGTTTAGTGCCTGCCTTCAACCCAGGGCCTGATCCTGGAGTTCCCAGGATCGAGTTCCACGAACGGCTCCCTGCATGGAGCCTGCTTCTCTCTCTGCCTGTGTCTCTGCCTCTCTATCTCTCTGTGTCTCTCATGAATAAATAAATAAAATCTTTAAAAAATGAAATAAAATGTGTCTAATGCAGGAAGATATTGCCCCATTTATAAACATGTTCATGGTTGATTCTTACACTTGAACAGTGATGTTAATTAACTACACAAAATTCAGATACATGAGATGTGAAGATATTACTCTAAGACCCTAGGAAAACCTCCTTTACCTTTATTTATGTCTGCCTCCACTATAGCCCAAATCACAGCATCAACAATCTAGTAGGTGCTCAAGAAATGCTTCTGCAATTGAAATGAATGTAGACAAATGGCTTCAATATCTAATACGAATATTTACAATGTGCTTATCCACAATGAGTAGTTTGGGAAATGTTTAAAAAAAAAAACAAAAAACCCTTACCCAGCCTGCGTGTGTTTTCCAGTCTGCATTTTAATGCAGGGCACATTTCTAAGCTGAGATTGATGTTGTCCTTAATGTCTCCCATGAAAGCAGACTAACATTTAAAACAGTTAGTATGCCAGAAGCGGTCTCGGAAATGTCAGTGTGGTCTGCGATTACGAACTGGTTGAAAGAAGAAAACAAGCTCCCTTTAATGAACTGAGCTTTACTCAGGCTGCAGGAACCTATTAAAATGAAGGGAAATTGACTTGACCAAACTAAAAGGCTTAGACATATTATCACCTATTAAAAGTCATTCATTAACCATGGAATAAAGCCATCAAGAGGAACTCCATTGTGATAGAAGGCAGTGAAGATGTTGAACGTTGAGGCTCTGGAGTCAGAACTGTATCTCCTACCTGAGACCTGATCTCTCTGACCTTTGGTTTCCTGAATTACAAAAAGAAGCCGACACTAGCAATCTCACTGGACTGTGCTCTGATTGGATTCTGTAATGCGTTGTATAATTCCTTGCTAGGCCAGTTGTGGATAGAAGTCCAGCATATCAGCATCCTTGGAGTGCTCATTAGAAATGCAGAATCTTAAGCCCTATCACAGACCTACCAAATCAGGAACTGCATTTTAGCAAGATCCCCAGGTGATGTGCACCACATTAGAGTTTGAAAAATGTAGATCTTAAGCGTATTACACATGCCAGGCACACAGTAAATGCTCAATAAATATCCACTACTATTATTCTGTGGAAAATTTTAGAAATATGAGTAAAAAGAGAGTTCCATCCTCTCCCAAGCGATGGATGCATTTCTTTACTCTGTTGTGTACATCTTCCATCTTTTAGAATTCCTTCATCATTGCAAAGATTAACAGTTTTTTACTACACAGCAGGCCGTGTACATACTGGCTTTTTTAGTTTTGATGATCATCCGCAAAACCCAGAATTGTAGACATTTATCAACAGGCCAGATTTCTTTGTGGACTATGACCTTACAATTTTATCTAAATTGGCAGGCTGACGTTAAAATGAAATTATTGATGGACTTTTTTTCTCCCCATAGCCATGAGCAGAGATATATTGGTTTTCAATGGACTCTTCACATTCTGGCAGTTTGGTCACCACTTTCATACACAAAATTGATAGAAAAAATGAAACAAAAGGAAACAAAGGATAAAAATGTAAAAGGTGATCATTTCTAGTCTCCTGGAGCCTAAGATTGGAAAGTGTGTATTGGGTGAGGGACAAAAACAATTTCTTTGTGGATTTTTTTTCTGCTTTGCATCAGTACCTCTGTGTGCTGTCTGAAAACCTCTAAGGGAAATACGCAGTTCAGCATTTGGCTTTGAGAATTCTCTATCTCCCCTGAGAAGGAGCTGGGAGCACAGCAAAGGCAATATATTCCTTATAAGCTTTCAAATGGAAAGTGCCAACCATAGAAATTTTTCAGAGTAGTGTGCTGGCCCCAAAGCAAATGGACTAAAGATGGTGTCAGGCTGTAAAAAGTTAATTTACTAGAGTGTCTTCTAAGAACAGCCAAGTCATTTCAAATTCTAATGCAACATAGCTGTGCCTTTTCCACAGCTGTAGCTGAACAGAAACAGAAGAAATGGGAAGCATTTACAATGGGAGCTTAAAAAGGCAGGATCAGTGTGTCCTGCTTGCATGCTGACCTGAGTTGTTATTCCTCTCCGCCTTCATTGAAAATGCTGTCTGGTGTCCTAAGAATTGTAGCAGCCTGCTGCTTGGATGTCAGGACTCCCTGCACATCCCTGAACATGTTTGCATACTGTTATCTGATCACCATATTGAGAAAGTGCAATTTGTCTGCAGCAATCACTTCCTATACACACACACACACACACTCTCTCTCTCTCTCTCTCTCTCTCTCTCTCTCTCTCCCTTCTTGGGTCCCTTTGTCCCACATTTAACAAATTTACCCTCAGGGGTTCCTCATCTTATTCCAAGCCCCTCTTATCACAAAGATGATGAATCTAATAAGTTAATTTAACATGGCAATATCTGTGTCTGATAACATCTCTATTTTTAAAAACGTATTACAAATGTTTAAGTCATATACAAAAGGCACAAAGAATAGGGCTTTTCTATGAAACATACTCCAGAGGCTTCCTATCTCATAGAGAATAAAATGCGTATTCCCCACACTGGCTTTCCAGCCCTCCATGAGAGCCTGCCCCTGCCTGTCAACCATCCTCCCCATCTCCGCCTGTCCCCCACCACTCCTGTTTCCCTGTATTGGCTCAAGGAGCGTTAGCACTCTGAGCTTTCTCTGCCTTCAATACTCTTCTCCTAAATATCTATTTGACTCCCTTCCCTGGTTCTTCATGTCTGTCCTTATCAGAGGTGGCTTTCCTCACAACCTGACATGAGAGAGCCATGATTCCCTCACTCCAATCTCAGAATTCCATAGCTCAATATCCTGCTTTGTTTTTCTCCATAGCGCTGATCACATAAAGTATGTATTTAGTTGTATGTTAATTTGTTACCTGGTTGCCCTAACTAAAATGTTAGTTCCATGAAGCCAAGGATTTTGTCTGGGTTTGCTTTGGTTTTGGTTTTCCTGCAAATCATAGAGAACAACCTGGGACAAGGTAAGAGCTCAATAAGTAACTCTAATGAATGATTGATTTCAACTTTATCTGCACCCACCTTCCAGCTTAAGAAAACCGTAAATGCATATAATATAAATAAAATAAATATTATGTACGTGTGTAGGCTGAGGTCACCCATGTATCCTTCCGGGTTCCAGCCTCCTTCCTCTCTCCTGGGAGTAATCACTATCTTGAATATAGGGCTTATCATTTTTATGCATTTCATTATCTTACATCTATATGTATTTTTGGGCAATACATAACATTAGGTAAATGTGTATGTAGTATACACACTATGCTGGGTATTATACTGTAGCATAGTGCAGCATAGCACGGCATGGCATAGTATAGTATTGTATTAAAGTATAACATAATCTCATATAGTTGATCCTTGAACAACATGGGTTTGAACTGCTTGAACTGCTTGGGTCCACTTAGGCTGGCTTTTTTTTTTTTTTTTTTTTTTTTTTTGCGAAAAGCTTTATCGTTTCCATTTGGTTCATAGCTAGAGAGAGGGCTCCAGGGTGGTTAAAAAGCTGCCTAGTGGCTACAGGGAGAGACTCAGACAGCAGCCCTGACACCAGGGGAATGCCAGAGAGCCCCCTCCCCAGGGCTGCTGAGCTCCTGGGGCTCCTAATCACGCTTAAAGAGCTCCTCTCCAAGAGCTACTTGCTCAGCCCAGCCTGGAGCCCAGCTTGCAGAGGCAAATCAGATGGTCACCATCACCTCGATGAGTTTCACCTCCTTATCCAGGGAGTGGCTCTCCGGGAAGTCACAGAGTTGAGGGTCCTCACCAGCAGAACCCAGGGCATGCAGATCCAAAAAGCTCTGCTTCAGGTTCTTCATAGCAACTTTCATGACCTTGGGTTTTTATCCTACTCATATTGTAATGGCTTCTGCAAGTCCTGAAAGAGAGCACTGGTTTTGTATCTTCAAGCTTCTCCCTGGCCAACTCCTGGAAGAAGTAGCCCATGCCTTCCTGAGCCATACCCTCAAGGCCAAAATAGAAGCCCAGAGAGAAGTAAGTGTAGGAGGATGGCAGATGCAGATTGGCCAGGTGGTTGACAGCAGCTTCCAACTCAGTGGAATAATCCTGAAAAATCCGGGAGCTCATGGTTGATCAGTAGTGAGGATATAAGCTCAAAAGATGGTCTTGGCTAGGGTGCCTGAGTGGCTCAGTTGATTAAGCATCTGCCTTCTCCTCAGGTCATGATCCCAGGGGCCTGGGGGCCAGCCCTGCATCTTGCTCTCTGCTCAGCAGGGAGCCTGCTTCTCCCTCTCCCTCTGCCTGCTGCTCCTCCTGCTTGTGCTATCTCTCTCTCTCTTTTTCTGTCTAATGAACAAATAAAATCTTTAAAAAAAAATGGTATGGCTGGACCTCAAGGCAGGGGATGGCTGAGGAGATGATTCCAAATGTTCCCACTGGAAAAGAGATTGGAGAATGGTAGGAGACTGGAAGAAGGGGCATTCCTGAGTCTGTTCTATGCATACCTTCTTTTTTTTTTTTTTTTTCTATGCATACCTTCTTGAAGCGAGAGAAGATCCAATGACCACTGGGCACACTGCCTATATGTGGATTTTTTTTTTTATAAAGTTGCAGTAATGTAAATGTATTTTCTCTTCGTTACGATATTCTTAACACATTTCTTATCTCTGGTTTGCTTTATTGTAAGAATACAGTATGTAATACATACAACATACAAAATATGCTTTAATTGACTCATATCAATAAGGCTTCTATCAACAGTAGTAGGCTACTAGTTAAGTTTTTGGGAAGTCAAAGTTGTAAGTGTAGTTTCAACTAGTTGGTGCTCAGCACCCCAATCCCTGTATTGTTCATGGGGCAACAATATAGTCATATAGAAAAGAATAGCAATTCTCAGACTTTGATTCATATCAGAATTACCAGGGCAGCTTTAAAAGATCCTAATGCCCAGACCCCACATGAATTTCATCTGGACATCCCTGGCCCCTGGCATTGTTTCTTTAAAGCTCCCAGGTACTTGGAATTGCAGCCAAGTTGGAAGACCAGTGGCATTGCCTAGAGTAGAGTGCAGTTGTCAGGAGTCAGGCTCAGAAGGCGGCCTGTTGGGGTTGGAACATTGCCTCCAAGTCTCTTCAGAGTTTCTAAAGTTTCCTGGACACCACAGTTAGCCACCTGAGAGAGGAAGAGCACACAGCATCCTTTCTTAAAGATATTGACCAGAATCTAATGCTGTTCCTTCCACTAACCCCTCTTGGGCCTTTTTCTGAAATATTTAACTACCAGTCATTTTAATATGGCCTTCCATCTAAGTCATCAGAAATCTCCAAAAAATGGTGAATTCCTTGCTTCAAAACACTCATTTTGTGTCTGAATTTTTATAACTTTATTGAAGTACAACAAATATCAGGAAGAGTGCACACATCATAACTGTACAACTGGATGACTTTTCACAAACTGAACATACCCACATGATGAACACCCTGATCAAAACACCTGCCAAGGTCTGCTCTCCCAAAGGTCACTACTCACCTCACATCTCATAGTAGATTAATTTTGCCTGTTTGGCCTTCACATGCATAAAATTATAAAATATATATTGTTTCCTCTGATTCTTTCATTTTGCATATTGCAAAAAACATTACTTCTTAATCTCTTTGAGATTAAAAGAGAGTTATAAAAGGGAAAACCAGGCAGGAATAAAAAACCAAACTAATTATAAATAATATATTTGATTCACTACCTAGAAAAATGAAAGAATCAATGTAAAGGGTTTTATAATTTATTTTTTAGAAGACAGTTACTCATTTTTCTTCAAAGAATAATGAAACTTTTAGATTGTCTCTTTTACCAATTCATTCATAGACCTGCCAGTGTGCTTTTGCATAATGTATATTACTTAGAAAACAATGGGAATATAGATTATTTTTAAAGGCTTTGCTAGAAAGGCAGGCAAGGCCAAGTTTGTGTGCCTTATTGGCAGATTACAATGATCCATAATCCTAAATTTATTTTTATTTCATGTGAGTGGAATGCTTTACTGGATAAATGTGCACTCATAGTGATAATTTTAAGCTAATAACAATATCAGTCTGAAAAGACGTCTTGATTCATTTATTTAACAAATTTTGAGTGCTAGAAATATAATATTGAACAAAAGAAACTTGGTGCCTGCCCTGATGGATCTTATAGTCTTGTGAGAATCAGGTATTCATCAAAGAATCATGCAAGTAACCTGAAACTTAACATTATGGGTTGATTGGGAGACTCAGTCAGAAACCGTTTCCCTGCCGATATGATGGTGGAGCTGATGTTAAAAGCACAATAACACAAGAATGATACTGGAACTTAAAACAGCCTTGAAATTTTACAAACTGTCTATTCAGACACTGAGTGCAACACCTCAGGGCCATTTGTCCAGAATACTCTCCATCAGTCTTGCTAGTAGCCACCACACACACACATACATGCTGCTGCTTAGCTCTTATGCAACTGAGCTCAGGTGTCAGCTGAAATTTCCCTTTCTTAAGGAAGAAGTCCCTGGATGTTCTTCATGCACCTAAAGTAGGTCAGGGTCCCTGGTTTTATACTGTTACATTATTCCTCAAATCTTTCTAGCATTCGTGATAGATTTCCTCTCTTTTTTGGTAAAAAAAAAAAATGAGATGATCTATAACATGCTTCACATAATGCCTTGTACCTCATAAATAGTCAACAAACAGTAGCTCTTTGTGCATTTAATATGTATCATCTCTGCAAAAACACTCTAACCTCTATGAAGGCAGGGACCATATGTCACATTTTGCCCCATACCCCTAACAGCTGATGTGGTGCTTTGCACAAGGAGTCCAATGTGCAGCATGAAGGCACTGGAGTCAGACTGCCTGGGTTTGAATTCTGTGCCAGCAGTGTGACCTTGGGCAGTTTGTTTAAGTTCTTTTGCCTGCATGACTCAGCAGGAGCTAGCCCCTATCCTAAAATTTACCTTAGAGGGTTGTGTGTGTTTATAAATTGAAAGAAACACTGCCTGGCCCATAGTGGGGGATTTATGCATTAACTATTAGTATTATTAGGTAAACTACTACCTTTCCACTCTGCCTTCTTTAATACAACACAAATATACTCAGAATCTAAGAAAATGAGAACTGAAACCTACAACACAGTTCACTTAGGGCCACTTCCTGCATCTTGGGCCCTCCTTAGCTGAGTTAACTGAGCCTTGGAACTTATTTGGAAAAGACCTAAATTAAGAACCCCATTGAAGGAACTTATATTTTTAAACACTTTGCTCTTCTTTCTCTCTTCCCACTTTACCAATTGAGTTCCTTTCCAACCTATATATGGCTTCATGCTCTTCAATTTCCAAGGAATTCCAGGATTTTATATCTGAAAAGGAGCTGAGAGTTCATCTACTCAAGCATCAGTGACTTTTATAAGAAGAAATGAGACCAGACAAGATGGAAGTGGAACAAGGTGACACAGGGACACCACAGAAGATCAAGGATGAATAGGCACACACCTTGACTTCAAAAACACTGTTTTCTCTAACATACCACACAATTTCCTAATTGCTTTGGTCAATATTGTTAATATTTTTAGAACAGAGAAACATGGCAATGGAAAAATAGGGTAATAGCTTCTTGATCTTTTCCTAAATGAAAATTGTAGCATGGATAATAAATATGTAAAGCAATAATAATTTATACACATTAAATACATTAAGGTTAATAGTTATGGCATACTACTAGTTGTCATAGTGTGAAGCACAAAATATGTATTAAGTCATGTTATCCTTAAAAATATAGGGAGCAAAAGATGAACATTACTATTAAAGTCTCACTCAGGGCAGCCTTGGTGGCTCAGCAGTTTAGCGCCACCTTTAATCTAGGGCCTAATCCTGGAGACGCAAGATTGAGTCCCATGTCAGGCTCTCTGCATGGAGCCTGCTTCTCCCTCTGCCTGTGTCTCTGCCTCTCTCTCTCTCTCTGTGTCTCTCATGAATAAATAAATAAAATCTTTTTTTAAGAAATTAAAAAAAAAAAGTCTCACTCAGCCAAGAGGTTAAATGACTCACCCAAGGTCACACAGCTTATAAGAACTAAGATTTGAACAAGATGAGTTTACTGTAGAGCAGTGCTGTCCAATAGAAACATCATGCAAACCATATAATTTTCAATTTTCTGGTAACTGTATTTAAAAAGTAAGGGAAAACAGATGAATTCTAACAATATTTTCTGTTTAGCTCAATATATCCAAAATATTATCATTTCAATATATATTCAATGCAAGGTCTATAAATGAGATATTTTACATTCTTTTTAATCATATTAGGTTTTGAAATCTAGTGTGATTTTACACTTAGAGCACATCTCCATTTGAATGCTAAATTTTCAGCAGAAATACTTAATCGGTATTTAGATTTCATAAAATTTATAGTTGAAAAAGAAGATTCACATCCCCTAATTGTTCTAAACATACTCAAAAGTTTCCCATAACTTAATGGGTTATCCATATTTTAAGTTAAATTTAGTATAATATTAAGTAAAGTTAAAAAATGTAGTTCTGCAATCCTGCTAGCCAGATTTCAAGTAGTCAGCGACTGTGTATGACCTACACCTAGAGTACCAGTCAGTGCAGCTACTGAGTCGAAGCCCTAACCACTACTCCACTCTGTGTACTTTATCATCACACTAACATCATCATAATGCTGCAAGGCCAAATCTATAGAAGCCAAGAGAATGAGAAGGAGGTTGTACACTATGGTTTACCCAGGTCACTCTGTGTGCATTGGACCCTCATTTGAGTTCACTGAGGCTTGGGATAGGCCCATAAATTTCATCAGGGCTCATTGGAAAAGGGCTCAAAATAGGAATTCAGTGAAATCGTTAAGAGTAGAGTCTCAGCAAATACTACATGATCTCACATGTGGAATTTAAGAAACAAGACAAATGAACACAGAAAAAGGAGAAAAAACAAAAGTCATACTCTAAAGTATAGTAAACAAACTGATGATTACCAGAAAGGAGGTCAGTGGGGGGTTGGGTGACTGGGTAAAGGGGATTAAGAGTACACTTATCTTGCTGAGTACTGAGTAATACATAGAATTGTGAAATCACTGTATTGTACACCTGAAACCAATATAACACTGTATGTAACTATACTGGAATTAAAAGAAAAAAAGAATGGAGTCTCAGTAGAAGCAGAGAATATGTTCTATTAGAATGAATAATTCTTTTTTTTTTTTTTTTTTAAAGATTTATCTATGATAGACAGAGAGAGAGAGAGAGAGAGAGAGAGAGAGGCAGAGAGAAGCAGACTCCATGCCGGGACCCTGACCCGGGACTCGATCACAGGACTCCAGGATCACGCCCTGGGCCAAAGGCAGGCGCTAAACCACTGAGCCACCCAGGGATCCCCTAGAATGAATAATTCTATAAAGACCCTAATACCTCGGACTTCTGAAGCAGAGTAAAACTTATTAGATAAAAGAGAAACAATGATTCCTTCTAAAAGTTAGAGAGTCAATAGGCTACCTCTCCCTTTTCAATTTAAAAGCATGTTTAATTAATTAGAAATTACATGTTTTGGGGATCCCTGGGTGGCTCAGCGGTTTAGCACCTGACTTCGCCCCAGGGCGTGATCCTAGAGTCCCGGGATCAAGTCCCGCATCAGGCTCCCTGCATTGGAGCCTGCTTCTCCCTCTGCCAGTGTCTCTCTCTCTCTCTCTCTCTCTCTCTCTCTCTCTCATGAATAAATAAATTAAATCTTAAAAAAAAAAAAAAGAAATTATGTTTTGATTGTTCCAGTGTAAAAATTCCAACATGGTGGGGAGAAGGTCTAGAAGTGTACATGTTCCTCAAAAGCACTTAATTTATCACACGGATCATCCAGGACTTCAGAGAATTGCTTCCTTAATTAATATTTTTCAGTCACTTTTTGCATTTAATAAACATTTATTGAGAAGGTATCGTGCATTAACACACTTATTATTACCTCATGGGAGCCATTACGCCAAATGGTAGGGAACACACTGCCCTTATTCCCAACTTACAGATAATGGAAATAAGGCTCTCTTTCTCTTTTGGAGTCATGCTATTATGATGTATGCAGAGTGCATCGGTTTAAAAAAAAATAAAGCACAGTGTTTTGGATGAATCCAAAGAAACTGGGTGCTCCCAGAAGGAAGATGTCAATGTAAGAAGGGTCAGATCTTGTGCTAAGCTCACAGGTTTGAATTTATCTTGAAGAAAATGAACACCTGGAGAACTTTTAAACAGGAGACTGACTGATGTTATCGGTGTTTTATATAGCATATCAGTTAGTCTTTTTGTTGAAAACAAAAGAAAACCCAGTCCAAACTGGAACTATGAAGGAATGTTTATTGGTTCATGTCATTGAGAAGTCCAGCAGGCTTCAGGTAAACTTTGGTCCAGGTGCCTAAAATATGTTACCAGAACTTAGCTTCTCTGTCCATTTTTGAAATCCAATTTCTCCTTGTCAGAAACCGTTTTTGGCAGTCTCACTCCCTGTGCTCCCAACATAAACATCACCACTTTTCAGAATATATAATCTCTCATTTGTGTCCAGTGAGGGGACAGAGTGCCTGCTTTTCTCAGAGCTTACAAAAAATGCCTCTACTTGAATCTCTGATTGGCCTGATTTGGTGGTGTGCTCATTTATGAACTAAACATAGAGGCAAGGGGAACAATTCTTCAGTGGACATAGGCCTGGGTGGTAAGATCTACACCTGGATCTGGGGTGGAGTCAACTTCATTCAATAGCCCTTGGCTGAGATTGGAGGAGGAGTCCCAGAGGAAGGTCAATGTCCCAGCCTAATGAACCATTTCTGCTCTCAGGGAAATCTAAAGAGGCTGGCCACGCTATGCCCCCTGACAACATCAGGCTTTGCTGCTAGATGCCTAATGCATGGTCAAATTTCAATGTGACTTAAAATAATTTTTTTCTCTTATGAGAACATTTACATTCTGAAATAAGATAAATACGAGGTGATAAATGTGTTTATTAACTAGATGGGGGAAATCCTTTTATATATATATACGTATATCAAACAATATCTTAAAATTTTATAGGTCAATTATACCTCAATAAAGCTTATTTTTTTTTTTTTGAAAAAAAAAAGAATTTTCAGAAGTAGTAAATGTCCTACATAAGACTGTGGTTGATGAGTCAATGATCCAATAAAGGACAAAAGGAGGGCACAAGTGATACAAAGCAAAGGAAGAATAGGCTAGATGGTTTGTTATTCACAGTAGTCAGAAGAAGAAATTCATCAATCTTCCCTCAAAATTATATCTATGGCCAAAGAAGACATTGTATCATTTTCCATCATCATAATTGTTTGGCCCTTTTCTATAGTGATGGTAATAATCTCCACAGTGAGAACCACAGCAAAACATAATGTTAGGTCTTCACTTTTCCTAGAGAACCAACGTCTCGGCGGACGCCCCAGAGACTCAGACTCCCGGACAGGCAGATGCAATCAGCATGAGGAGTTTATTGAACGTTTGCGCAAACGGGCCCTCCGCCACTAGGGTGGAAGAGCCCCGAATAGTAGGTACAGGGGCCTTTTAAAAGCGAAAACCACAGAATCAGCATAGAACACGGGTTATTACATGATTGGTCTGTTTGAAGGTTAATACATGCATACTTTGGGACCTTCCGTCAGGGCGGGGAGGGTTTTGTTTTGTTTTTTTTTATCTAGGAAAAACCATAGGTTGTTTTCCGTTGCTTAAGTTCTTGGTATAGCTGGGCGTGGGCCGTTCCTGGGTTAGGCCTGGTTCTTGTATTCTCAGGAAGGAGGGGGGGGGGCTTCATTCCCTCCTCTTTGTTTGGACTGATTTTAATCTTAAAATCTTAGGGGGTACTCTCTTCTGTTTGGAGGGCCCGGTATTGTTGTGTTAATACCAGGGCTTGGGTAATGGATAATCTTTCTCGAATGAACTGGAGTAGCCCATTGAGAATACAGGGGCCAAAGGTTAGTAACAGGAGTAGGATAAATAAGGGGCCCATAATGGTTGAGATCAGGGTGGTCATCCAGGGGGACCAGCCTTCAAACCAGCCTTGTTGGGCTTCCCGATCTCTTTGTCTTTTGTTTAGTCTATCCCTGAGTTTGGCCATGGAGTCTTTAATGACTCCGGAATGGTCTGCATAAAAACAACATTCCTCTCCTAGGGCCGCACATGACCCTCCCTCTTTGAGGAATAGTAAATCTAGGCCTCTTCTGTTTTGAAGTACTACTTCAGAGAGTGAGGTAAGGGATTGTTCTAATTTAGAAACGGACTGCTCTAGTGTCCGAAGATCCTCGTCTACAGCAGCTTGGAGTTCCAGGTAGCCTTGCGAACCCTGAATCAGGGCAGCTGCACCAGTGCCCACCCCTGTTGCGACTCCCAAACCCAGCATGACCGCCAGAGTTAGGGACACGGGCTCGCGCCGAAATCGGGTGGGGTGCCCGTCATATTGATTTTCTAGAGTTTCAGCAGGGTGATAGAATACCCTGGGCATAATCTGCACCATGACACAGAAGTCCTCAGAGTCATTTAGGACCGGAGCAGATACACAAGGGGTGAGGCCTTTGTTGCATGCCCACCACGCTCCCGGCTGGGGTACCAGGTAGGAGTCGGATCCTGAGATTGGGATGGTGGTATTGCAGAGTTCCTGGTAACCTCGGGGAGGGGTTCCTATGCAGGTTCCTTGTCCTGAGACTTCTGTAAGGCTAAGTTGGGGATGGGAGTCGGGCATGCATTTTTGAGCATTAGTGGTATTGCTATAGTTTCCGGGGGTGGCAATTCCTTCATAATAAGGGGGGGGGGTGGATGCAAGGCAAAGCCAGCAGGATTTGGTTATGTCAGGATTGGTCTGGTTGAGAGCCAGGAAAGCCCCCGTGATGAGGTTGAATAATCGTTGTCCCGTGTTGGGTGGGGGGTCGTCGGGTCGGTGTGGCCATAAAGTCGTTGGGAGTGGCGTTCCTTGCGGCCGGGCCGGGGCCGGGGCTGTTGGTTTAACAGGAGCCCTCCGGCCCCCAAGGACCTTATTGGGTCCGACCGCCAAGGGGTCTAGGGATTCTATTTTTAGCTTAATCTGAACATAAACCCGTCATCTGTTCTTTCCTTGTATAACCTGAGTCCCCATGAATACCCTTTTGCCCAGTTCGTGGCCTTCTTGCCAGGTTCCGTGAAGGATATTTGCAGGGGATGACACCATCCTTGGCATGGCCCACGGCTTAGGGGTTTCCATTCGTTAAACGAGGAGGTGGGACCATGAATCGCCAGGCGGGTATAGTTAGCCTTGACAATGATGTAATCCCAGGAGGAGGAGGGTCTCCATCCTGTGTCCCCTGTAGTCTCGCACCCCCAATTTTTACAGTAGAAGTGTTCCTTTCCTCCACAAGTGGGATTTAACTTACAGTCTCTGTGGGACCCGGGACAGACATAGAAGGGGAGGGTGTGTAACATGGACCTCCTGTCTGGCGTGCCACATCCTCCCCAGGGGTCTAATCCTTTTTGTCCAGGGGGGCTTTCTCAGTTGGGGGCTTTAGAGGTGTCAGAATACCCTTCTAGGTCCCATGGGCTGGGGGCCCCTATAGTTAAGTTACATAAGTCAGGGTATAGGTTGGGCCACCAGGTTCCTATGGGAGTAGTTTTTGTTATTGACCAGACCTCGTCACCCCCAGACGTTAATACTTGCCAGGTTAACTTTTTGGGGGCATGAGGGTTACCTTTGGCGGGAGTGCAAAGCATTAGAAAGAGTATGAGTATAATAATTGTTACTGAACAATTTTTGAAAGTCTTATCTTGAGTGGGTTTTGAGAGTGGTGGAGTTTCCATTGGGGTGGCTCGTCTGATTTGTCCTGGCTGGTGCTAGCGGTGCTCGTGGGTGGGGCGCGCTTAACGTGTGAAGCGTGGATCCAGGCAGCAATGCCGTCTACCTTCAAGGTGGTCGGGGTGGTTAGTAGCACGGTATATGGACCCTTCCAGCGGGGCTCGAGAGTCTTAGACTGATGTCTTCTAACGTAGACAGAGTCACCGGTCTGGAATGGGTGTGGGTTGGTTAAATCTCCGGGGCGGTAGGCAGCGGCGAGGGGTTTCCAGATCTGACGCTGGATGATCTGGAGCACCTTTAGCCGGTCCTGTAAACCGGGAGCATCAGTAAGAGGGTCAATGACAGGGTCTAGTAAATCCGTCACTGGTGGGGGACCTCCATAAAGAATTTCATATGGAGTTAGTCCATGGTGCGCGGGAGTGTTCGGACTCGGAACAGGACCATGGGGAGGAGTTGGACCCAGTCTCTAGTGCCAGTCTCCAAGGTTAATTTAGTTAGGGTCTCTTTAATTGTTCTATTCATTCTTTCTACCTGCCCTGAACTCTGGGGTCTGTAAGCGCAATGTAATTTACAATTTATCCCCAGCTGTCTAGCCACCAACTGACTTACCTGGGAGACGAAGGCAGGGCCATTGTCCGACCCTATTACCTTGGGTAGTCCAAACCGGGGAAAGATTTCTTCCGGGATTTTCTTGACAACCACCTGGGCAGTTTCCCATTTGGTGGGGAATGCTTCTGTCCATCCTGAAAAGGTGTCTATAAACACTAAGAGGTACTTGTTACCATATTTACCTGGTTTAATCTCGGTAAAGTCTATTTCCCAATTAGTTCCCGGCTTTTCTCCCCTTATTCTGGTTCCCTCTGCTACTGGATCGTTGCCTCGTTGATGTCCGGGACAGTGAATTATACTCAGTTTTTTTGGTAAAAAGAGAGAATGGAGAAGATTTAGTATTTCTTCTTTATTTTTGATGTTTTTACCTGCGGAGGTCAGGAGGCCCCTCCTTCGGTATATTTCTCTGTGTATGTGGGCAGTTGCAAAGGCATACCATACCTGCTGTCCATGTAAATGTTGACCTTTTTGTCTTTAGCCATTTTTAAAGCCTGAGTTAGGTCTATAAGCTCTGCCCTCTGAGCTGAAGTTCCAGGTTTTAAGGCACTGGCCCCGAAGACAGTTTTTCCATCCACCACAGCCGCCCCGGCCTTACGCTCACCATCCTGCAGAAAACTACTTCCGTCTGTGTAGCAAGTTGCTTCAGCATCTGGTAGAGGTTGGTCTGTCAGGTCCTCTCTGGTGCCGTGGGCTTCTGCTAGAATCTGATGGCAATCGTGCGCTACCGGGGAGGAGGACTCGGTTTCTGGGAGTAGGGTGGCTGGGTTTAGGGTTGTCGCCGCCCCGAACCGTATCTGACATGGCCTGGTAATGGGTGATCCGAGCATTCGAGAGCCACCGATCCGGGGGCTGACGGATGACTGTCTCTATAGCGTGGGGGGCCACCACGGTGAGGGGTTGGCCAAGGGTCAACTTATCAGTCTTTTACTAGAACTGCCACGGCTGCTATCATTCGGAGGCATGGGGGCCATCCTGCAGCCATGCTGTCTAATTTTTTTGAGAAGTAGGCCCCAGGCCTTTTCCAAGATCCCAGTTTCTGAGTTAGGACCCCCTTGGCTACTCCTTGGTGTTCATCGACATATAACGTAAACGGCTTGGTCATATCTGGGAGACTAAAGGCGGGGGCAGTTAATAAGGCTCTTTTTATTTTCTCAAAAGCCAATTGTTGTTCTTTTCCCCAGTGGTAGGGGGCGTTGGTTTTAGTAAGGGGGTATAGGGGAGCCGCTAGCTCTGCAAACCCAGGTATCCAGAGATGACAGAACCCGGCACTGCCGAGGAACTCCCATAGTTTTCTGGCGTTGGTGGGTGCTGGAATCAGAGCCACGGCCTTTCTGCGGCCTTCCGTCAGCCATCTCTGTCCCCCTTCTAGGAGATAGCCCAGATAGGTTACTCGTCTCTGGCCTATTTGGGCCTTCTTGGCAGAGGCTCTATACCCCAGTTTTCCCAATTTTTCGAGCAGGGCCCCGTACCTCGCACGCAATCCTGTTCTGTCTTAGCTGCTAGAAGCAAATCATCCACATATTGTAGGAGGACAAGGTCCGGATGACTGACTCGGAAGTCTGCCAGGTCTTGGTGCAGGGCTTCGTCGAACAAGGTGGGAGAGTTTTTAAATCCCTGTGGTAGTCTTGTCCAGGTGAGCTGCCCCGAGAGTCCCGTTTCTGGATCTTTCCATTCGAAGGCAAAGATAGGCTGGCTTTGGGGGCTTAGTTTTAAGCAAAAGAATGCATCCTTTAAGTCTAACACCGTATACCAGACGTGGCTTGGGGGCAAGGTGCTGAGTAAGTTGTAGGGTTTTGGTACCGTGGGGTGTATATCCTCGGTTCTACGATTGACCTCCTGTAGGTCTTGTACCGGCCGATAATCTCCTGTACAGGGTTTTTTTTTACAGGTAGGAGGGGAGTGTTCCAAGGCGACTGGCAAGGTATCAAGATGCCCAATTGTAATAATCTCTGTATGTGTGGCCGAATACCCTCTTTGGCCTCCTTACTCATCGGATATTGCCGGATGGATACGGGAGTGGCCGAGGGTTTTAGCTTTATAATTATGGGCGGCTGGTTGATTGCTAACCCCATTCCAGCCGTTTCCACCCAGGCCTGAGGATATTTGGCGAGCCATTCAGGATCTAAGGGTTGCACGGATGGCAGAGGGTCCTCGTGCAACCTATGCTCATCTTCTAAGCGCAAAGTCAGCACCTGGAGGGGTTGTCCCTCCGCGCCAGTACCGGTGGCCCCTTTCTGATGAAAATAAATCTGGGCCCCCACCTTTGAGAGGAGGTCTCGGCCTAGGAGGGGGTAGGGGCAGTCTGGGACCAGTAGGAAGGAGTGTGCCACTTGTCCCCTGCTCAGGTGGACCTTTTGCTCGGTTGTCCATCGGTACAATTTGCCCCCAGTTGCCCCCTGCACCCAGGAGGTTTTAGAACTTAGAGGTCCCTCCGCTTCAGTCAAAACTGAATGTTGAGCTCCCGTATCAACCAGAAAGGTGACCGGTTGGCCCCCCACTTTAAGGGTTATCCGAGGCTGGGGGGGTGGCTCCTGGCCCTGACGTCCCTAATCTTCATCTTCTAGGGACAAAACGGGGATGGACTTCTTTTTAGGACCTTGCGACTGGGCCTTTTTTGGGCAATCTTTGACCCAATGTCCTTTCTCTTTGCAATAGGCACACTGGTCTCGCTCGACCTGCGGTTTTCTTTTGTCTCCCAGGTCCTTATTCTGTCCTGACTTATTTTGCCCTGAGCCCTGCACTACGGTGGCCAGTATTCTAGTTAGTTCTTTATTACGCTTTTTATCCCTTTTATCTTCTCGTTCCTCCTGTTCTTTACGGATTCTTTCCTCCCTTTCCTCTGGGGTTTCTCTCTTATTAAAGATTTTTTCTGTCTCTTTTACTAAGTCCTGTAAAGTGTATCCTTATAGCCCCTCTAATGGTTGTAACTTATTACGAATGTCTGGGGCTGACTGTCCGATGAAGGACATGATTATGTCTGGTTGCCGATCTTCGGCCAAGGGACCAAAGGGGGTATACATGCGGTAACCTTCCGTTAATCCTTCTAGAAAACCTTCGGGAGTTTCATCCTTTCCCTGTACTATAGCACGTACCTTTGCCAAATTGGTGGGGCGCCGCCCTGCCCCTTTGAGACCTGCTAGGAGTACCTGGCCATAGAGATGGAGCCGCTCCCTACCAGCAACGGTGTTGTAGTCCCAGTTGGGGCAAACCAAGGGGAAAACGTCCTCGATTTCATTGGGCAGTTGGGTGGGCCTCCCGTCTGCCCCGGGGACGTTCTTTCGTGCTTCGAGGTAGACGTGTTGTCTCTCCTCCGTGGTGAGGAGAGTCTGCAGGAGCTGTTGGCAATCATCCCAGGTCGGCTGGTGGGTCAACAGAATGGATTCAATCAACCCGGTCAGCACCTGGGGGTCTGCAAAATAATATTGTTAAAAATCCCGTCCCGGGATCCCTGGTTGGCGCAGCGGTTTAGTGCCTGCCTTTGGCCCAGGGCGGGATCCTGGAGACCCGGGATCGAATCCCACGTCGGGCTCCCAGTGCATGGAGCCTGCTTCTCCCTCTGCCTATGTCTCTGCCTCTCTCTCTCTCTCTCTCTCTGTGACTATCATAAATAAATAAAGAAAAATTTTAAAAATATATATTTAAAAGTCCCGTCCCTGGGCCATCCGAACAGACGCTAGTCCTGTAGACAATTCAGACCCGGCCAGTCAGACAAACAGACGAAACAGACATATGACTAGTGAGCTCGGCCTTACCTCCTGCCACTCTCAGGGCTGAGCCTGGGGGCGCCTCAGATCCCGGACAAGCCCCCAAAAATGTTAGGTCCTCACTTTTCCTAGAGAACCAACGTCTCGGCGGATGCCCCAGAGACTCAGACTCCCGGACAGGCAGATGCAATCAGCATGAGGAGTTTATTGAACGTTTGCGCAAACGGGCCCTCCGCCACTAGGGTGGAAGAGCCCCGAATAGTAGGTACAGGGGCCTTTTAAAAGCGAAAACCAGGGATCCCTGGGTGGCGCAGCGGTTTGGCGCCTGCCTTTGGCCCAGGGCGCGATCCTGGAGACCCGGGATCGAATCCCACGTCAGGCTCCGGGTGCATGGAGCCTGCTTCTCCCTCTGCCTGTATCTCTGCCTCTCTCTCTCTCTCTGTGTGACTATCATAAATAAATAAAAATTAAAAAAAAAAAAAAAAGCGAAAACCACAGAATCAGCATAGCACACGGGTTATTACATGATTGGCCTGTTTGAAGGTTAATACATGCATACTTTGGGACCTTCCGTCAGGGCGGGGAGGGTTTTTTTTTTTTTTTTTTTCTTATCTCGGAAAAACCATAGGTTGTTTTCCGTTGCTTAAGTTCTTGGTATAGCTGGGCGTGGGCCGTTCCTGGGTTAGGCCTGGTTCTTGTATTCTCAAGAAGGGGGGGGGGGGGGGACTTCATTAACTACCATTCTCAGCTCTCATAAGGAGCAATAAATTTCAACAGGGGAAAAAAAGATTATTTCTGTAAAATGAAACCAGCAAACATCTCCAAATAGGGAAGTTAGCTTTAAAAGAAAAACAGAAATTGAAGTTTGAGTTTCAGGCTGTGAATTACATGGTTTTTTAAAATATTTTATTTATTTATTCATGATAAACATAGAGGGAGAGAGAGAGAGGGGGGGGGGGGGGGCAGAGACACAGGCAGAGGGAGAAGCAGGCTCTCCCGGGAGCCTGATGCAGGACTTGATCCTGGGACCCTAGGATCGCGCCCTGGGCCTAAAGCCGGCACTAAACTGCTGAGTCACCCAGGGATCCCTGAATTACATGTTTTATTTTCTTTGATTGATTTTTACTTGTTAATTAGAATGATTCCTTATTATATCAAACACTTCTCCCAAAGGATGCTGTAAATCTTTACTATACCTTTTTTTTTTTTTTTTTAATTTTTTAATTTTTTTTTTTTAATTTTTTTTTTTTTTTTAATCTTTACTATACCTTTCTATCTTTCTTGACAAATTATATTTTTTGGGATATAATTTCTACTTTTACACCCTAACACTTTTCCTAACAAATATTTAAAGAAACCATAATTAATAAACCATTAACATGAAATCGTGAAAGAATGGTTTCCAGTAGGTTCCAAGTTCCCTTGGATTGAGACATTTTTAAAAAATGAAGCTTAAATTGAATTTTTCCATGGTTCCAACATTATATTTCAGTTTCTGGGCTCGTGGGACATAAAACAGAAGACACAAGGGCAAAAATAACAGATTGCTACAAACTTTATTGCACCTTGATGTTAAGAGCATCTGCTTGATGAGGCTATAAAATTTATATTTAAATCCCACTATACTAGAACATTAGCTTGATGAGGACAGGGATAATTCTGTTGATTTTCACTGTATCAATGTCTTGCCCATCAGAGGTTGAAGAAATTTGTTGAGCAAATTTAAGATGAAACTGATGCTGTAGGGTCAATTGAGTATGTCTCAGAGCTACGAGAAGATCAAAATTACAACATAGTTCTCTTATCGAAAATCACTGTTCTATTATCTGTGTAGAATGGTAGTAATAAAATACAATACCCCTGAATATACTTTTGTATCCCCAGTGTCATTTTCCCTTCTGCTTTCCCATCAACTCCTAATTTTCATTGGAAATTCAAAGGGTCTTTACAAATTTGACTCCATTCCTAACTCCAGGAGCACATGACCTAAATTAAGCCACCTTCTGGCTGCAATGCTTTGTTCAGGGTAGCTTGTGACCCAAGCCAATCCAATCAGACTGACTCAGAACTTCAACAAGAAATATTCTGGCATATATTTTCTTTCTCTGGATAGAATGGAATATCCATGTGAGGCCTGGAACACGATGGAAATGTGCAGAATAAGCCCCATGGCAGACACTACCACCTTTGTCATTATGTGGGAAGCCAGTAGGGTGAAAATGCAGATGCACTAGGATATAACAAAGAGAATTAAGGGAATGAGAGTCAGAGTCCATTGTAATCTCTAGATCAAACCACACCTGAAAGTTTAACTTACCATAGAACGATCTGCTATGTGAAATAACTGAGTTCATTTTGTTGTCTCAGTTGAGTTTTTCGAGGGAAAAGGAGTTATGATCAACCCAATGAAATTTATAGAGCCCCTAACATGTGTAGATATGGTGATAACCACTTAACACACAATATTTTATTTAATATTTCCAACATCTATGTGAGGTAGTAATTGTACTAACGCATTTTACAAATGAAGAAACTGAGGCTCCCAAAGGTTAAATGATGTGCCCAAGATCACAGAGCTCTGAAGTGGTAACATATGGCACCAGAACCCACCCAATTAATCACTGTACTATAATGCCTAAAACCACATTGCTTCTTTTCACAAACACTCACACAATAGGCCCTTTCCCACTCAGGGAAATTTGTGTTTCCCTCTGCTTAAGAAGTTTGTTCTGTCATCTATGTCTCAGGTGAACTAGCCCCTCTGAAGCAGCCTTCCCTGGCCACCTTTTCTAAAAAAGAACCTTCCCAGTGTCGACCAAGAACAAATTCACTGAAAATTTAAGCCAACAGGCATCTATTTGGGCAATTAGAATTTCAGTTTGAGAGACACAGATTTAGGGAGGAATCTAAATTGTATTCCAAGAAAGACAAAGAGGGAACAGGGTTTTATATAGGCAAACAGCCACAAATGTAATTCTTATTTGGGTCTTCTGTGAAAGACGGGGATTGAAACCAGGTTAACTGGGATTGGTTGAGTTAATATGCAAATAAGGGCTTGAAGCTTGTTAAATCACGTTGACTCCTTTTGACGTAATAAGTGCAAATAATTCAGGTGTCATTGTGAGGAGGAAGTTAAGTGCAGACTGAGGGCTTCCTTCTAGCTGGAAGGTTTTTTAAAAGTTTATAACATCTGCAATGAGGATGTGCATAAATTCATCCTGTCATCCGGGCTCCCAACTCGATTTTAAAGAGACCCTATTTTTTAAAAAGTGAGGTTTGCTTGCTCCGTATTGAAATCTTCTTGTGCATTTCCCCCTTTTGATTGAGATCTTTTTTGACAAGATCAGTCCTTTCTGTTTGGTTCCATTGTGTTGCCAGAGTGGTTAGTACTTGTTCTGGGTCCACCATGTCCCTCAGAATGGGGAATCTCATACTCTTATAATAAATCTTTAAGCCTGTTGTGTGAGAGTCTTAAAACCATATTTGAGTAACAAAGAGACCTTTTAGGGAGAGGGACTTTAGGCTAAATCAAGTAAATTTCATTTCCTGTTGTCAAAGGGAAGGTCTAATGAATGCTTTCAAGTCTCTGAATAGCCTTTATTTTGACATTCTGAGTAGCAGAACATCAGGAAATACACATCACAAACGGCTTAAACATAACAATTAAGATACAGGTTAGCATAATGACTAATAGTATAACCTGCAAACCTGAATGCAAAAAAGCCCCAAATTCTAAAGAGAACCAACCAAAAGCATCAGAAAATTTAAAGTTACACCATCCAGGGGAAAAACTTGAAGGTCCCTTCAGAGACTCTTCAATTTAAGCAGTTTAGTAGTTTCTAACTCTACCCGTTGTGAAGTATTTATCCAAACACAGCAAGAGGTATTAGCTATTGTACACACTCCTCCTTGCTCAGCTAAAAAATTATCAGGGGCTATTTTATTACCAAGAACAACTTTGGCCAGAAAGTCTAAGGATCTTTGTTAACAGCTCTGCTATTGGTTTAGCAGTGGATTCTGCAACAATTTCAAGAATGAAGAAGTTCTTGATCATATAGCCTCATTTATTTTTATCCCTAACCAGGAAAGTAGGAATCTGCCAAAAAGTGGATCCTGAATCATGAAAGCCTCTTAGCTGGAGAAAGGAAAACAAATCTGGAGATATCACAATTCCAGATTTCAAGATATACTACAAAGCTATGGTACTGGCACAAAACGGTATGGTACTGGCACAAAAATAGACAAATAGATCAATAGAACAGAATAGAAAGCCCAGAAATAAACCCATAATTATAAACTCAGTTAATCTATGACAAAGAAGGCAAGAATGTATAATGGGGGAAAACAGTCTTTTTGGTAAATGGTATTGGGAAAAACTGGACAGTCACATGTAAAAGAAGGAAACTGGACCACTTTTTAATACCATACATAAAAACAAATTTAAATGTGTTAAAGACCTGGATGTAAGACCTGAAACCTTAAAAATTGTAGAAGAGAACATAGGCAGTAATTTCTCTGATTTTGGCCAAACAACATTTTTCTAAATATGTCTCTTGAGGCCTGGAAACAAATGCAAAAATAAACTGTTAGAACTACGTCAAAATAAGAAGCTTTTGTACAGCAAAAGAAACCATCAACAAAACAAAAAGGCAACCTACTGAATGGGACAAGATATTTGCAAATTATATATCTGATAAGGGGTTAATATCCAAAAGATACAAAGAACTTATAAAACTAAATATCAAAAAAACCATCTGATTTAAAATGGGTAGAGGACCTGAATAGGCATTTCTCCAGAAAAGACATCCAGATAGCCAACAGACACACGAAAAAATGCTTAACATCACGGATCATCAGGGAAATACAAATCAAAACTACAAAGAGATATCACCTCACACCTGTCACAATGACTAAAGTCAAAGACAAGAAATAACAAATGTTGGCAAGGATGTAGAGAAAAAGGCATCCCAAAAACATTAATTTGAAAAGATATATACACTCCTATGTTTGTTTATTTATCTAAAGATTTTATTTATTTATTTATTTATTTATTTATTTATTTATTTGAGAGAGAGAGAGAGACAAAGATAGCAACAGAGAGCATGAGCAAGGAGGAAAGGGAGAAGCAGGCTCCCAGCTGAGCAAGAAGCCCAAGGCAGGACTCAGTCTCAGGACCCTGAGATCATGACCTGAGCTGAAGACAGACACTTAAGTGACTGAACCACGTAGGCACTCCATTTCTATGTTTATTATAATGTTATTTACAATAGCCAAGATATGAAACAACCTAAGTGTCCACTGATAGATGAATGGATAAGGAAGATGTGGGATATATCTATCTATCTATCTATCTATCTATCTATATATATATATATATAATGTAATATATAGTGTCCATTGATAGATGAATGGATATGGAAGATGTGGGGGATATATCTTATATATATGTGTGTTATATATATATATATATATATATATAATGTAATATATAAAATGGAATATTTTGCTGCCATAAAAAAAGATGAGATTGTGTCACTTGAGACAACATGAATGGACCTAAAGGGTCTTATGCTAAGTGATATAAGTCAAACTGAGAAAAATAAACACCATAGGATTCCACTCATATGTGAAGTCTTAAAAAAAGAAAAAAAAGAATAAACAAACAAAAAGCAGAATCAGACTTACAAATACAGAGAACAAACTGATGATTGCCAGAGGGGAGGAAGGTAGAGGGATGGGCAAAATGGGTAAAGGGAAGTGGAAGATATAAGCTTTTAGTAATGGAATGAATAAGTCCTGGGAATAAAAGCCACAAGAAGGAATATAGTCAAGGATATTGTAACAGCAGTGTAACAGGACAGATGGTAGCTATACTTGTGGTCAACATAGCATAATGGACAAACTTGTTGAATCACTATGTCTTACACCTGGAAATAATGGGACATTATATGTCAATGATACTCAAAAGAGGGGGTTGTTCTAAATTCCAAAGTTTACCCCTTTTAGCAGTGGTTTGAGAGATACAGATGAAGATGTTGTCTTTCCAGGTCAATTGCAGAATAAATGAAAGGAAAAATAAGGAGAAAGATTTTGTGTTTAAAGTCTTGATCTGTCATCTTGGGTAGAAGTAGTATACTTCAATGTCCACTACCTCTCTTCTGTGATAGTTTGATTTGGAATTCTCCAGCACCTGTGCAGGACTAGGAGTCTCTTGGAACCTTCTTTAGCTGTGTGATGAATATCCACAGCTTCTAGTTTTGCATCACTGTCAGTATCAGGAATACTTAGCAAGGCCCTTTCCAATGGGCCTCAAGGACTGCCATCTCTGATGACATTTCCAGAATGCCCAATCAACAAGCACAAAACTGTGACCAATTGGATCCTTTCAATTGGGATGCAGGAAGCACCCCTGACCCTTTTAACCTGTTGATGACAAGCTTGATTATAAGACACTGGAGATGTAGAGTGGTTGGTCATACTCACATGAAACAAGAGATCATCAGAAGGTTGTATATCAGGCAGCCCAGGTGGCTCAGCGGTATAGCGTCTGCCTTCAGCCCAGGGCATGATCCTGAAGACCCATGATCAAGCCCCACATCAGGGTCCCTGCATGGGGCCTGCTTCTCCCTCTGCCTGTGTCTCTGCCTCTCTCTCTCTCTCTCTCTCTGTCTCTCATGAATAAATAAAATCTTAAAAAAAAAAAAGAAAAAAGAAGGTTGTATATCAATAGAATTCCAAGAAGTTTGCAAAATTTATGTTACGGCTCATATGATTTGGTCATACTCATATGGTGGGATGCCTTGATCACTGGGGATCATGGAAGGTATACCCCAAGTGGGAAACATGTTTTCTCAGGTTCATTGCTACTGTCAGGGCATCAGCCTTGCAGGAGCTGAAGGCTTCAACCTGTGTAAAAAACATATATACAGTAATAAGAACATCCTGATGACCTATACTAAGTGGCCATTAAATAAAGTCTAACTGCAGGTGTTTAAATGGCTCAGAGGAAGGAGGTGTCAGGACTTTGGGAACAAAAAAAGTTTTCCTGGGAATATGGACCTGCTGTTGGTAGACTTGCCATAATGTAGAAGTATCTCTACCAATGTCTATTTATAATCTGAGTCATCCTGCATGTCCCATGGTGGATAAAGGCATGCAAAAAAACAAAAAATGGGAATGCCTGGGTAGCTCAGCGGTTGAGCGTCTGCCTGTGGCTCAGGGTGTGATCCCGGTCTGGAGATTGAGTCCCTCATCAGGCTCCCTGTGAGAAGCCTGCTTCTCCATCTGTGTTTCTGCTTCTCTCTGTGTCTCTCAGGAATAAATAAGTAAAATCTTAAAAAAAAGATTTGCCAGGGAGCCAGGAGGAACCAAGTGGCTGTCTTGGCTTCCCATGATCCAACTACTGGTTTAATTTAGAGCCATTGTTCACTTACATTAATTTCTTTGATTCAGAATCAGATTGTTGCCATGTTACAAGGATATTAGGATGGCAAAAGTTGGCAATGAGGGGCCCTTTTTGGTAGAAGCAGAAATGAACTTTATCTATACATGCCACAATCTTTACAGATTCTTTTGCTGCTGCCTTTGCATGATCACATATGGAAGTTTCCTTCCAAAGATTCGTTTTCCACAGTCTTTCTACAACTTTATTTTTTATACTTTCTAAGTTTTCCCTCTTTAAATAATGGGCCTCACTTTGGAACAAAATTACCTCCTTTCCCTGCAGCAAAAATATATTTCCACTCCTCCTATTTTCTTATCAAGAACACACATCCCACCTTCCTAGCAGAAGAAGATAATTCCTTTATTATTTTAGTCACTTAAGTTACATATATTAATTAGAAGTTTTAACCCTCAAAAATCTTAACTAAATAAAACTAGATAGTAAGCAATTGTGAACTGTTATACCAGCATTCTTTAGATTGGCAAATTTATGAATACATTTCATGATTTCTAGAAACATGTGCTTTTTAAATAATACAATCTTTCAATATTGCACAGAATATGTTTACTAACAGATGCAGTTCCTCTGTAATAAGGAAGTTAATATTAGATAAACCAATGTTCAATAATTACTGTTTCAGTATTTTATCTTATTTGGAAATGATCTGGATATTTAATGAATTAACTCAATACTTAAACCAACTCAGCAAAACTTCACAGTTTTAGGTTACCAAAAAGATTTGGGGGACTATTTAAAAATTTGACTAAGAATTTTGTTTTATTTACATCTGTTCAATTTACTTGTTTTTTTAACAATTATGCTTAGATTACTCATAAACACTTCATGAAATACCAAAGTCAGTTATTCTTCCAAGATATTTTTTGAAAACATTTTGTGACACGTATCATCAACTTATTTGACTGTAAGTAAATATAGGCAAAATACAGGTTTTAAGTTTATTTTAATTAAACTAGTAACTGAATATTTTTCCAGATCACATGAACTTGAAACTTATTTGAGTTAGTATTTATTATATTTTTGATAATTTTTGTGAATATCAAATCTATTTAAGTGCTTAATTGATTTATTTAACACAGAGAGAGAGAGTGAGTACATGTAGGGGGAGCTGCAGGAAGAGGGAGAGGGATAAACAGGCTCCCCACTGAGCAGACAGTGGTGTTGGGCTCAATCTCAGGCCCCTCAGATCACAACCTGATAGGATCACAAGCCACCGAAGCACCCCTAAGTGCTTAATTTTTTAAGCTAATTAAACAGAGCTCTTTTGGGGCACCTGGGTGGCTCAGTCAGTTAAGCATCTGCCTTCGGTTCAGGTCATGATCCAGGGTCCTGGGATGGAGTCCCACATCAGGCTCCCTGTTCAGTGGGGAGTCTGCTTCAACCTCTGCCCTTTCCCCCTGCTCGTGATCTCTCTCCCTCTCTCTCTCTCTCTCGAAAATAAATAAAATCTTTTAAAAAATAATGGAGCTCTTTTACAAATTAATTTTGGCAATATCATTCAGAAGTAGAAAATACCACATACAGCACATTTGAACATACAGACAGGCACAAACAGAATCTTACAGGTATTATAAAATTTTTAGCCACAAGACAACTATGATAATATAGAATTCACTAGTTTATAAAAGGACAGCAGGAGGCAGACTTTTTATCTATCTATCTTTCTATCTATATATCCATTTTATATATTCTGGGTGGAATAGTTAAGTTTGCTTGCTTAGATGGCTTAAGACTTTTCTACTGATATTTGTGGAGAAGACACTTAAGATTTGCATTTGTCTTTGACAAATAACCTTATGGAAACTGTGGACTAGATTTTGGGCCAGGGTAATTTTTTTTTTTTTTAAAAAGATTTTGTTTATTTATCTGAGAGAGAGAAAGTACAAGAGAGAGAATGTGGGTAGGGGGTGGAAAGGGAGAAGGAGGCTCCCCAAGGAGCAGGGAGTCTGATGAGGGTCTCAATCCTGGGATCCCAGGATCATGACTTGAGCTGAAGGCAGATGCTTAATTGACTGAGCCACCCAGGCACTTCTATGGGAGGGTACTTCTAAATCCATTTATATTCTTTAAAAGTTTTTTTTTTTTTTTTAAGTCTTGGGAATTGGAGATGATCTAGATAAGAATTCCCAGAAAGGTTATAACCTTATAAGAATTTACAAGCCTTCTGAGATCAAACAGATAGGGGAGATTTGTGGATTGGTGAAAAGGATAGGCTGAAGGACTCAATTGTTTCTGGGGCCTTATTTCCAGTTTTGCAAAAATTTATGAGACAAGGATAACACTCTCAGTTCCTCAAAGAATTGAGTTATAACTGAAATGATATCATAGGTTGATTCACCTACCCAACTACATTATCCTTAATTTGATTCTTTCCCTCCAGGTACATAGTTCTAATCTTAATTGAGGGAAGAAGGCCTCAAAAAATTCCTGTCAGGCTCTGAATATCAGCTTCCACGTGATCACCTTTTAACTACAGACCTACTTAAAAAATTCTTGTCAGGTTTTACCCAAGACAAAGAGTAAATATTTCTGTCAGTATTAAATAACCACCCCTTGAATGTAAGACAGGCCTCCAAAGAAGATCCAAGGAATATTATCTTCCTGCAATCCGGAGTCACTCAAATATAGCTAAAGGAAAGAATCGACAATTATCTGTCGCAAGCAGGCAAACAAAACCAGATGAGCAGGAGGGCACTGGCTATTTCTTTTGATCCCACAGCAACACAATTGCCTTCAGCACAAAGTAGTTCACATGCCAAAGTGGCACATTTGGGGGAAACTTGCCCTGAATCCCTTCAGTAATTTCTTAGAAACTTTGAAGAAGTTGCACAATCCAGAAGCTAAGCTGATTTTTTTTTTGTTATTATTATTCATGAGAGACACACAGAGAGAGAGAGAGAGAGAGAGAGAGAGAGAGGCAGAGGCACAGGCAGAGGGAGAAGCAGGCTCCATGCAGGGAGCCTGATGCAGGACTCAATCACTGCATCCCGGGATCACGCCCTGAGCCAAAGGTAGACACTCAGCCACCCAGATGTCCCATAAGCTGAGGGGTTTGTTTTTGTTTTTGTTTTTGTTGTTGTTGTTTTTGTTTTTTATGTGCTATTCTGCCATTTTCAAATATATATGTTTTTTTTTTTTTTTTTGAGAGAACAAAAGGGGGAAGAGAGGTTGGTGGGGCTTAAAACTGACACTGTTGCTCCCATGTGATGGATGAAGCCCCAGAGCCTTCTTCATTAGGTATCACTTTAAAAGGAGACTGGATGGCTGGAGGATTTAGAGGAACCTCTGGGCTGTCATTATAAATTGGAGGTTTAGCTACACCAGGATATAGAAGTAGAGAACAGGAAAAAGAGCCTGGAGAAGAAGGTGGTGGGGAAAGAGCAGAAGCAGTGGGGTGGTGGCAAAGAAAGAACAGGAAGAGGTTGGGAGATGTCCCCTGATTTTTTTTTTTTTTTAATTTGAGTCTCTTAGAAAAGTCTTTAGCTTCTGAAACTTTAAAGTTAACTGCCTGAGGGGAAACAACCTTTAGAGTTTTTCTTTGGAAGATCTCCAAATGCCAATTAAAATTAATTTCTCCACCTGTTTTGTTTGGTTTTATAACCCTTTTCTGATTGTGAACACACGTATACTAGTTCTGGGAGATTAAAAGGGCCCCATTTTGGCCAATGTGGTTTTATTTTATTTTTTTAATGTTTTTAAGATTTTATTTATCTACTCATGAGAGACACACAGAGAGAAAGAGGCAGAGACACAGGCAGAGGGAGAAGCAGGCTCCATGCAGGGAGCCTGACGTGGGACTCGATCTTGGGTCTCCAAGATCACACCCTGGGCTGAAGGCCACACTAAACCTCTAAGCCACCCGGGCTGCCTGCCAATGTGGTTTTAAATCAGCCCAGGTAAAGTGAGTCTAATAGGGCAGAAAATTACAGAAAGAAGGGCCATAGTCTTTAAACATAAGTCCCACTAAGTTTCCTGAAGGAGATTGATCATTTATTGCCAATCTAGGAGTATTCCTATGATTGTTTTCTTTTTTTTTTTAAGATTGATTTTATTTATTTATTCATGAGAGACAGACAGAAAGAGAGAGAGAGAGAGAGAAAGAGAAAGAGAGAGAGAGAGGCAGAGACATAGGCAGAGGGAGAAGCAGGCTCCATGCAGGGAGCCCAACGTGGGACTTGATCCTGGGTCTCCAGATCAGGCCCTGGACTGAAGGGGGTGCTAAACCACTGAGCCACCCGGGCTGCCCCCATGATTGTTTTCAAATGACTGAAGCTACAGGATGAATGTTTTGGGCCAGGTGCATGCTGGACCAAGGACCACTTTCCAAAATGTTACCAATGGATCATTGGTCTCTTGTATGTGTCTTGGAGATTCCTAAACACTGAGTGGTAATAGGCTGCTCAAGGCACTGGGGTTACTGGTCCCTTAACTGTACCTTCACAATGAGCTATGGAGTTTCTTCTATGAAGAGTATGTCCTGTTGGGAGGCCCTATGAGCCTGCTGCACATCATGGACAGAGTGCCAATACTTCTGCTAGGTTTCTAGTTGCCTGAACATCCAAAAGGATCTCAAGGACCAATGTCCTTTATCTTTAGAGTCAGAAGACCCTCATTTAAAAAGTAAAATAACTAAGGGTTTTGTGTTGATTAAAGAGAACAATCTAGTTCTAAATTGGAAGACCATGTAGCCACTTGAAAATAAGTTGAGGTCTGTTCAGTAAATATCCTGAAACTTGAATCCTCTGATGGTTGAGGTAATCATGACATCCTCTTCTCCAAAGAAGTGAAGGTAGAAACTATTATTTTGCCCAAATAAAGCCTGATCAGAACCTCAACTAAAAAATAGGAGGTTTGGATGCAGAAGAACTCAATGCCAGAACTACAAGGTCTGCCAGTGGAAATGCTAGAGAACAATAGTATTTGGAAGTATATTTTTCACGTGTCCACAGCAGTACTGGGGATTTGGAGTCAGTTGTTCTGGATATATTAAGAGGTGGCAACCAAAAAAGAATTTACCAAAACTTTAAGCAGATAAGCATTTTGGGGAGCAAAAAGAATTGTAATGTAAGTAGAAACCTAAACTGTGTGCTACAGAAGACAAAGAGGGGGCAGAGTTATATGGGCAAAAGGCTACAAGTATAGTTCTCATTCAAGTCTTCTATGCAAAACAGTAATTAAAACTAGATTAACTGAGAGTGGTTGAGTTAATATGCAAATGAGGGACTGACGCTTGTTAAATTGCTTTGGCTCACTTGGAAGTGAAGAAAGCAGATGATTCAGCTGTTATGGTGAGGAGAAAGTTAAGTGCAGGCTGAGGTTCTTGCAGCTGGCTGAAGGTTTTTAAAAAGTTGATGATTTCTCCAGTTAGGATGTGCATAAATTTCTCTTCCCATATGACCTCCTCACCCTATTTTTTTTTAAAAAAAGGCTCTCTTAGCTAGTTGTTTGCTCCATTTTGAAATCTTGTTTTGTACATCAAGAACTTTGTCTCCCATAACTTTATTTCTTTCATAATATTCTTCTTTTTTAATATTTTATTCATTTATTCATGAAAGACACAGAGAGAGAGAGAGAGAGAGAGAGAGAGAGGCAGAGACACAGGCAGAGGGAGAAGTAGGCTCCATGCAGAGAGCCTGACTTGGGACTCGATCCCGGGTCTCCAGGATCATGCCCTGGGTTGAAGGTGGTGCTGAACCACTGAGGCACCTGGGCTGCCCACATCATATTCTTCTTATTCCATATTTATTCTCCAGTAGAAAGTAAACTCCATGAAGGCAGAAATCTTAAGTCTTGCTCTCTTGTAGTCTAGAGCTTGACATGAGGCAGATACTAAATAAACATTTGATATTTTTTTGCATGAATAAATATGTCAATTAATTAGAAATAGTTGTAATTATTCAGATTTTAATCTCACTCCCATTAATGTATGTTAATGAAATAAAAAAAGATGGAGAGAAATAGAGAGAGATACTTTAGAATCCTTGGAGACCATGCTTACTGGTAGATTTGTTTTGCTCTGGCACCTAAGCAGTTTGATGAATCAGCATGTCTGCATTCATCTTTGAATAGCCAAATTATCATTTTAAATGTCTTCTATATCCAGTTATATGCATGGCTACCCAGATGGCCTTTTATGGGAAGAGGGGAAGGCGTTGATTCCAAGTTCTGTATGATTCATGGGCACATAGAGAGCAAGTGGAAAGAAAATGGAATGAAAATGAATGCTAAATAAGATCAGTTCTTGGACAGGTCAGTGTAAATTCAGAGAACCTCCTCAGCAAGCCCTTTCCCTAAACCCACATCTGCTCAAGCACTCTTGGCAAAACACTTCAGCCTAGAGCCATGCCCTGTAGCACATTCCTTGAGCCCACCCAACTTCAGAACCACAGTGATGGACAGTTCCGCGTGCATTCCCTACTTGAAGAGCGTAAGTGGAGTCTATTCACTTTTCTGCCTCAGAAAGTGAACAGGCTCTAAAATGTGGGGTAATTAGTGTCATGGGGACAATCTTCAGCCAATGGAGGACAGAAGTCAGTGAATAAGTGCCCCAGTCTTTCATTCGTTGATTGACAATTACTCCAAAATTTCCCCAGAGGGACCTCAGTGGGATTGAGCTCTAGTTACCCACAGTGCAAACCAGTTTAATAATGCAAACTTTACTGGCTTTTTCTCTTCTTGTCTCACTTTCTTCTTTTTCACTGTGCCTACTGGTATCTCCTTCCAAATAAACTATCTGCACCCAAGTCCTTGTCTTGGGATTTGCTTTTAAGGGAGACTTTGAGCAAATGATACAAAGATTCTCCCAGTATGAGTGAAATAGGAGCCCTTTCTGATAGAAGATTTATAAAACAGAAAAATATGCTTCTTATAGATGCCTCTTAACATGTATGATTTGTATTTCAGGCCACTCCCCACTTCCCCAGGCCAGGTGATTTTGTATAGCACCGAAGTACACAACTATACATTGTCTTCCTACCCTACTCTCCTTCTACATTTCTTCATTTGTAGCAAAAACATTTCTAAAAAATTTTTTATAAGGTTTACTAATCTCACAATCTATCAAATACCAAAGTGACCTTGTCTCCCAAACTCCATTTTACTCCATAGTAGATCTATTATAGGTGAGTGTATACATTTACAACTCTTATAGATAATAACAATGATTATTGTAAAGATTGCATGTATTTAGGTTTTGTTGCCAAATTACCATATCATACATTACCTCACAAGTTCCACATATGTGGATATTATTCCCATTGTACATATGAAAAAATTGAGACTTGGGAAAACTAACTTGCTTAAAGTAAAACTAGCTAGTTTTGATTATTGAGCTCTTAGTTCTGATTTGGCTAGCTATTATTAACCCAATATTTAAACACAGGTGTCCTGATTCCAAATCTTAAAACCTTTCCATCAACCCAGGCAGCCTCAGTAAGAAGTCTATAAGATAATTAGATATTTTTGGAACCTGGATATTCTTTCTCTTATTTTTCTCAGTTCTATAAATTTTCTACTGATTTGTGCAGTAACTTAGAGGGACAGATATCTGGCATGTATAACTCAATATATATACTTTTTTACTGAATGGATGAATGGCTAAAAGGATTAGTAAGGAGGAAATAGAATTGCTTCCTTATTGATTCCCTAATATTGTAAGTTAAAACCCAGATGATTAGCTTATGACAAGATCTACCACTATCCAAAAAGACTCAAATACATAAAGAAATGGTGAGTTTGAAGTTAGGCCGGGGCTGGAACCTTGACACTTACTGTGAGATTTGAGCACCTTACCTCACAGGATTATTTAGAGGATTGAATGAGATAATATTGTTCCCAGTGCCATAAACGATTTCAGGAACACAGTAGGTTTTCAATAATGAGATGTTTCAATTAATATATGTATTATATACATATATATGCAAAAATATAAAATATATGTATATATATATATATCATGCCTTCCCTATGCCAGCCATTGTGCAAGCCATAGCAGGAAGCCAGTAAAAGATAATTCCTGTCCTCAGTGAACCTACAGCCTTTGGGGAACTAGGTTTATAAATTAGAAGGTAGATTTGAAGTATTGTTGAGTTCTGAATGTCTGCTGGCCATCTGTTACAGTAAATGGGCCCCTCATTGTCTCATCACTCTGTAAGGAGTTCCAGGAAAATCACTCAGCCACTGCTTTGTTTAGGGATGTGTGTGAATCATGGTCTGTGCTGGATTTCTCCATTCCTTTTTCATTTTGGATCAGTCTGTATTTATCAAAGCCAACTGATGCTGGAAAGTACTGGAGCACAGAATCAAATAGCTAGAGAACTCCCCACACTTCTAAGCTGTAGACTCTCATAAGAGAGGTGTGTGCTAAGTGGACAGAAGTCCTGAGCTTTAATTAGTTCCTAAGTATGACTCTCAGTTCATGAGTTTAGTTGTGCAAAACAAACAAACAACAACAACAAAACAAAAGCAGCCAAACCAAAATTTAAAAAGACTTCTGTTTCTTTATCTTCTTTAAAACCCCTTGGTTCCAATTCAGAGTCCACATCCCCTGGCTGACTGGGCAGGGGGAGGGGGGGTGCTATTAGAGTCTCCTTCCTGAAGATGACAGACATCCTGAAGGCTATATAGCATCACAACCTCAGGAGACCTCCTCTGATCATCAACTTTAACCTGTTCTGGTTACCACTGAGAGTCGGCAGTGCCTCCAGCCCACACTATCCCTCAGTTTGGGTGGGACTATTGCTTCAGGGCCCTGCTTGGAGCCTGGGATGTTTGGGAAGGCTGTAACTTCTCTATCTCCAGGAATTGAAAGCATTAGTCTCCTTGGCAGTCTGTATATCTCCCCAAGGGCACTTCAAGGGATAGCCACAATCTCTACTGCTTAGGGCGCATGCACACACACACATACAAACACACACACACTCTTCTATCTCCCTAAATCTCTTTTTTTCCCTTTCTACTCTTGTTCCCCATAGAGGACCCTTTCTGTCTCTTAGTCCTTCCAAAAGGCTAACATCATCTAGTCAATGGACTCAAACTGTTGAGATCAAAAGCCCAAAAGGAATCTATCCCTTCTTCTTTTCTGTTGCCTGCTAACTTTCCTTGAGGCAAGAGAGCAAGTCTTGCTATCTGCTTGAGTGAGGGAAGGGGAAAGAAAAAAATACATGGGAAAAACATGCAAATTAACATGTCTGTAAGTGATTCTACCACAGGTCTATACTACTTGAGTTTTTAAAAAATATTTTATTTATTTATTCATGAGAGAGACACACACACATAGAGAGAGAGGCAGAGACATAGGCAGAGGGGGAAGCGGGCTCCATGCAGGGAGCCCAATATGGGACTTGATCCCTGGACTCAGGGACCATGCCCTGAGTTGAAGGCAGATGCTCAACCACTGAGCCACCCAGGGATCCCTATAGTATTTGAGTTTTAATGCAGTAAGCGGTAGGGTTTTGACTAGCTAAATATCTGAGATCATATATCACAGGATGAGAACCATCTCATAAAAGCATGTGTTTATAGATAATTAGAAGTTAGACATAAAAGGAAATTGCTGCTATAATGTTTGTATTTGAGCAGAACTGATTATGATGAGATGTAAGAAAGACCTCAGACTTCAGGGAAGTATTGCAGCCATACAATGCTTTCTCCTAGAGAAACTGAATTGGCATCCAGCAGCACAGGAAAGGAAAAGATACAGTTGCAGTAGCCATGGTTCGCTGGGCATTTACTCTGTGCCAATAACTATAATATTATCATATTTAAACTTTACAGTAAGACAAAATGTGGGCTCCATGAAGGAAAGTTGTTTTATTTCTTTCACTGCTGCTTCCCCCCCAGCACCCCCAACACAAATAGTGCCTGGCATATGATAGGTGTTCCACATGTATTTGTTAAAAGAATGAACAGATTAAATTATCTCTCTTCTTCTCTTTTTAATCTAAATCCTGGGAATTGATCAAGAAAATAAAAACTTCAAATTATGAATATCAAAAATGAAAAAGGGGACATCATTTTCCATCTTACAGAAATAAAAAAGATTGTAAAGATCAGTTATGAAAAACCAACTATTGGCCAACAAATCTGCTAACTTAGATGAATAGACAAATTCTGATACAAACTGCTGAAACTGACTATAATAAATGGATAATTTGAATAGACCTATAATAAGTAAAAAGATTGAGTTAGTAATTTTAAAACTTCTCTGAAAAAGAGGCCCACATGGAGATGACTTTACTGGTGAATTCTCCTAAACATTTAAAGGAGAATTAATAACAATTCTTTACAAACTCTCCAAAGAATAGAAGAGTAAGAAACACTCTCCAACTCTTTCTCTGAGACCAGTACAGCTCTGATACTAAATCCAGACAAAGACATCACAAGAAAAGAAAATTACAGACCAATATCTCTCTCTTATGAATACAGACACAAAAATTGTCAACAAGACACTAGCAGACTGAATCCCAGAACATAAAAAAAATGATGATTCACCATGATAAAGTGAGACTTATCTCAGAAATGTAAGGTTGTTTTAACATCCAAAAATCAATGTGAAAACCCCATATCAAAAAAATAAAAAACAGAAGCCACATGATGATCTCAGCAGCTACAGAAAAAGCATTTTAGAAATCTTTCGTAATACAAATGTACAACAAACTTGGAGTGGAAGGAAGCTTCCTCAACCTGATAAAACCTACATTATACTTAATGGTGAAAGACTAAATACTTCCCTCTAAGATAAAGAATGAGACAAAAACATCCCATTTCACTACTTCTACTCAACATTGTACTAGAGATTCCAGCCAGGCCAATTAGGTAAGAAAATGAAATAAGTCATTTACATTACAAAAGAACAAGTAAAACTTTCTCTATAGGCCAACGGTATTATCTTGTTTAGAGATAGTTCTAAGAAACCCACTACAAATTATTTAAAAAAATAAGCTCATCAAGTTTGCAGTGTATAAGATTAATATGCACAATTCAATTATATTTCTATACACTAACATTGGGGATTGAATGTTTGTGCTCCCCCAAAATTCATATGTTGAACCCCAAACCCTCAATGTGATTATATCTGGAGGTGGGGATGTTGGGAAGTAATTAGGTTTAGATAAGGTCAAGAGGCTGAGGTCTTGGGACACCTAGGTGGCTCAGATGGTTAGTGTCTACCTTTGGCTCAGGTCATGATTTCAGGGATAGAGCCTTACATTGGGCTCCCTAATTCATGAGGTCTGCTTCTCCCTCTCCCACTGCATTTCCCCTCCACTCATACTCTCTCTCTCTCTCTCTCTCTCTCTCTCTCGAATAAATAAATAAAAATCTTAAAAGAGGCTGAGGTCTTCGTGGTGAGATTAGTGCCCTTCTAAGAAGAAACCAGAGTTCCTCCCTCTCTCTCTCCTCCCTCATTTCTCAACCCTCTCTCACTCCCTATCTCTCCCTATCTCCCCAGCCTTTCTCTCTCCCTCTCCCTCTTCTTCTCCCATGTGAAGATATAGCAAGAAGGCAGCCATCTGCAAGCTAGGAAGGATCCTCATCAGTACCTGACCACAATCATGCTAGCACCCTAATCTTCAACTTCCCAGCTTCCAGAACTCTGAGAAATAAATACCTATTACTTAAGTCACCCAGTCTGTGGCATTTTGCTACAGCAACCGAAGCTGAGACAACTAGCAATGAATAATACAAAAATAAAATTAAGAAAACAATTTTTATTTTAAAAATATCCAAATGAATAAAGTACCTAGCAATACCTTTAACAAAGGCAGGGCAAAATATAGTCTCTGAAAACTATGAAATATTGTTGAAAGAAATTATAGGAGACCCAAATAAATGGAAAGACATCTCATGTTCATGAATCAGGAAACAATATTGTTTAAAGGACAGTACTTTCCAAATTCCACACAATTCATATTAAAATCTCAGCTGTTTTCTTTGCATAAATTGACAAGCTGATTCTAAAATTTATATGAAAATTTAAGGAACCCAGAATGAGCAAAACAATCTTTAAAAAGAACAAAGTTGGAAGACTCACACTTCCCAATTTCAAAACTAAGTACAAAGCTACAGTAATAAGATAGTGTGGTACTGGCATAGGATAGACATACAGATGGAATAGAATTGAGAATCCAGAAATAAACCCTTACATTTATAGTCAATTGGTTTTTGACAAGGATGCTGAGACAATTCAATGGCAGATAAGAGTTGTCTTTTCAAGAAATTATGCTGGGACAAGTGGATATCCACATGCAAAAGAATAAAATTGGATCCTATTCTCATGCCATTCATAATACTTACCCAAAATGAGTCACGGACCAAAATATATGAGATAAAACCATTCAACTCTTACAAGAAAATATAGAAATACATCTTTGTTACCTTTGTTTTGGCAAAGACTTCTTGGATGGAACAATAAATATCGAGGACTCTCCATGGTTATAAGTGGTGAAACAAGACTATGCAAATATTTCCTCCCTACATGCAAGGCCCATGTTGATGTTTCTCAGCCTCTATTGTATATGGTGCTGCTCAAAGTTTAGCCCCAGCTTTACTCAGGACTTTTGTCTTCCTCGTGCTAGGGAAGGAATCCTGCCTGCCCCCCAACACACACACACACACACACACACACACACACACACAGGTCATTGTTGTATGCTGTAAGCCTAATTCCATAGAACCCAAAATAGTTATTAAGACCGCCTCCTACTTCAAGTTCCAGGAAAATGAAAACTGAGGTGAGATTTTATGCTCTGGATGGCAGAGGATGTGTTGTCTAAACATGGACCACTATGCAGACACCTCCTGGCAGTCTAAGAGAATGCAACTAAGACTGTGGAAATTGGAATATCAAGACTTGGATGACAAGCATGACAGGTGTTAGGGACCTATCTGCTCCACATCACAGGTGGTCTACTGTGATACATAATAAATTGAGCTTCCAACAGATCAATAATATAGTCCCCTAGCACCGAATAATGGTGAAGGCAGAGCAAGGTTTCAGAAGAACTAAAGGGTTGCGAAACATGAGAATCATATCAAATTTAAGTCATATAACCCTGATGATCCAAAGTAGAAAATCTTCAAAGCCCATGCTGTGGGCAGAGTATTGAGAGAGAGAGGGGAAGCTGGGAATTCAGTGTGGGGGGCACTGATGTATCACCAGCTCTCTGGTCAGTGATAGACTCATTCTCAGCTGCTAGGAGCGCTGGCAGCAGACTGCCTTTAGCTGTCAGCAACCTCCAGGATGGCCATGGCCCAGTATGAAAGAGATGGCTACAAGTATAATCACCTTGGGACTATACTTGTAGCCAATAATATTGTATTACAATAATCAGTAAGGCCTTTCTAACCCCAGAGCTCCTTGGATAGTTGGCAGACGCTGTGTCTGGGCCCATATCACTACTTCATTTCTCTCTCTGCTCAGTCCCAATTCTTTCTCTTCCCTTCCACAAGTGTTGGTCCCAAGGATACTCCTCGGATAAAACTTCTCGTGTGGTAAACTGTCTGAGCAACTATGTCCTGATAACCCTAGTTTTGATGCTCAGACGTTCAAAATTCTTGTCCCTGAAACATGACCCGTGATCACTTCAGTATCACTTTTTATACTGCCTATTGACTGTCATCTGTAATGTCTTAAGATTACCCGAGGTGTTTCATTTTACCTAGGAAAAATATGTGCTTGACTTGGCAAAGTGTGAAGAATTAGAACTTCAGTTTGTTTCCTTAGCTTGTCATCTTCTCCCTCTTGTACCTAGAACATTTTAAGGGAGGAAAAAGTTTTCCGTGACCCTCTAGGGGTCTGACAAAGAGTTTGACAAGAGAATAGCATACACATTTATTTCATGTAACTTTTATAAGACGCAAGAGACTTCAAAAGGACGTGAAGGCCTGAAGAAAAAGTTAAACCTGAATATTTTTATGCTAGCTTTGATGAAGACCAGGAAGTTGTGGAGAAATGTGATAGGTCAGAGACTATAAAATAAATGAAGAAAAAAAAAAGAAAATAAATGAAGTAAACTGAGGAAAACTTAGCAAGGACTTTTAGGTCCAAGTCTTCTTGGCATCCCTTCATCTTCATGCATAAGTATGCTTTTTTCCTCTGGGTATAGGGAAGGCAGCCCTAACACAAATATTTTATGACCTACCTCAGGAGGGAAGGGAAATGACCTTCCTGCTTCTGCTATTTTCTCAAACTCTTTCAGCTTAAAATATTCAATACGCCAAGGTGCTGTATTTGAGTGCAATGTCTCCTGAACTCCATCAGCACCAAGCAACTTTGTTATTTCTCTTCAAAATCACTAAAGAATGAAGTGTTCAAAAAAAAAAAAAAAAAAAAAAGAACAAAGTGTTCTCTGTCATTCCCTTGCCCACAAATGATCAAATTCATTTCAACAGTCTCAACTCTTAGTTTGTATGCAGATGTCTGGACAGTTTGGTTTTATGTCTAGGCTCATCCAGAATATGACAATGCACATTTAGTAAGTACCTTGTTTGTGCAAACTTTAGGCCTGGGAAGCAGAAATAGCTAAGCCATCCAGAGATTTTTAGTGCCCTGTGTACTCCATCCAGCCTTACCCTCAGTGCCCTCTGGCTGCTTCCAATGGACAGTGGCTGCCTCCCTTTGGTCAGAAATGCTAGAAAATTAATACGCACCTCTCTAGGAGCTCTTCACCAGTGATTGAGGGATGGGAATTTGTGTAGAATATCTCTAGCACCAGCAGCTCTCTGTGGGATCATTTTGAGGCATGTTTTTTCGCCGTTTCCTGGAGTTCCACAGTAGGACGATACTCCAGGAACACTACAGGGGCAGCTATATTCTACCCTCCCTGCCCCCGAGCAGCAACACATTCAGAGTTCACTGCCTTCTCTTCACCATCTTGTTTTTACACTCCCTTACTGGTTTCCCCACCCCCCAAAATAAACTACTTACACTCAGGTCTTTACTTCCGAGATCTGCTCTTTAGGAAGCAAAATCATGATTTATACCATTTCTGACCTTGATGAATTTATAATCTAGTAAAGCTTCTGTATAGAACCAAAATAAGATAAACATGCATGCAGGTTTCCAATGACCCAAAGAGAATTTTGTTGGTTCTCTTTTCTAGCCTTCCTGTGAAATTGAATAAATAATGAATTAAAAATTCACCTCAGCTGTTTCTAGCATAATGGCTGTCTGTGGTTACCACAGGGAGTTGTTAGTTAATCCCATCAAAGGCTGTCCCTCTTGCTGAGAGAGTAAGGCCCTTCTTGGTCCTCTCCACGCTTCCCCACCAGGGGCCATGTCAACATTGGCACCTCACTGATGACGGATTAAGCAACTAGAGAAACACAGAAAGGCTTGTGTTAGGAACCAAGAATACCGTTCCTGCTTTGGTCTCAGTATCAAAGAATGGTTTCAATCACAAAAACTATGATTGAATTGTTAAGTCTTTCTTTTAAAGTTTAAGGAAAAGTCACTTTCAGCTCCAGTTCTTTCTGAACAGCCAGGAAGGAAACACACACACACACACACACACACACACACACACACACACCAGATATAAGGAATGCACTTATTGTCCAGAAATCTGGAGACTATTATAATAATAATAAAAGTAACATAATAAAAACCAACCTTTTTTGGAGTATTTATCATATGCTTATCGCTCTCCTCTCAACAACTTTAATTAAGCACTAAGTATTTTCATTTCATTCTCATTTTACAGGTGAGAAAACTGTCTTAGAATATAAAGTAACTTGCTCAAATATTGAAGGAGAAAACAAACATTAGCTTCATGAAAATAGGGATTATATCTTGTTTATAAGTGTATCCTTTTAGCGCAATGTCTAGTGCAAAATTAACATTAAATAAAGATTTGTTGGATGTTGGATGAATGTTGAAAACCTGTCCTGAGGACCAAATATTTAATGTCAAAGGAACCATCTAAGGCACAGGGAGCAAGCTCCTTGTAAAGGGCCAGAGAGCAAAAATTTTAGTTTGTAGTCCATAGAGTCTTTGTCACAACTGCCATTGTGGGAAAACAGCCATAGACAATACATAAGCAAATGGACAATGGGCTGTGTTCCAATAAAACTTTATTTATAAAACTGATAGAGGGCCAAATTTGGCCCATTGCTGTAGTTTGTTGACTTCTGATTCAAAGTGGAGTCTCGGGGGTAGCCCCGGTGGCTCAGCAGTTTAGCGCCGCCTTCAGCAAGGGGTGTGATCCTGGGGACCTGGGATTGAGTCCCACATCGGGCTCCCTGCATGGAGCCTGCTTCTCCCTCTGCCTGTGTCTCTGCCTCTCTCTCTCTGTCTGTCATGAATAAATAAATAAAATCTTAAAAAACAAACAAACAAACAAACAAAAAAACAAAGTGGAGTCTAGGGACCAGAACAGAGGTATCACCAGGGCCAGAGATGTAGAATCTGAGCCCCATCTCAGACCTACTAAATTAGAATCTAAATTATAAAATTAATAAGCACCCCAGGGTTTCATATGCACAGTGACATTTGTGAAGTACTGTGTGAGGAGATTTGGATAGTACTGTCAACCAGAATAATTTTATGGGTTTTAAAATAAACTTTTATTTCCATTTAACATTGCTCGAATGTGGTGATAGCAGAAATTTGCTTCATTTTGGTAACCAGGTCTACAGTGGTCAATCTTCCTTATTGGTGGAGTGAAGAATGTGAAACGCTGAGGAGGATCAGTTTAAAGGCTACAAAATTGGAACTGACCACCAAACCTGGATGGTCTAACTTAGTACGATGCACAAGTGATCACAGCACTCCATAGAACCAAGAAGCCCCCATGCCTTCTTTTTCTCCCACAAAGTAGATACAGCTTTTACTGAACTGGACCAGTCAGCCCAGAATCTGATTGCTCAGACATGTGTACAAATAATTCAGGTGTCTTTGCCATCACAGGTCATTAAATGCCTACCAAATGCACAGCTGTTCCCAGAAATATCAGTTTCAGAGACTTGGGGGGAAAAAAGCCTTTCTCCAAGGGCTGAAATGCATGCTTATTAAAACTTATGAATTGTTGTATGTTCTATCAAAGATAAATCCATAGTGGAAAGGACAGAGGAGAGTGAGCATGGGTTTCAGAGTACTGCCCCAGTCAAAAAATAGTTGGCAACCTCTGCTCCCTACAAACCTCATGAACCGGAGCAAGATATTTAAATCTTCAGAACCATGGTGTTCTTGTCTGGAAAAAGGAAGCTCCTAGTTTCTCAGTACCTATAAACATTTTAGTGGCTCATAACCTTTCACCCAGCAATTATACTTAGCAGAAATATGCTCTATAAAATTTTCATGTAGGTGTGCAAGTTTTTGCTGACATGTATTCATCAGTGCTATTTCCCTTCCATGTTTAAGTTAATTTATTAGAATTTCTTAAGCTATTCTAAGTACTATTTTGTTAAACATAGCTAACAACCTACTGCATAGTTTGTCATTTCCAGAGAGGTAAAACACATAATTGTACATTGGATCAGCTTTCATTGTCAGACATGTTGACAATAATTACTTTTTAAAAAATTTAAATTCAATTAGCTAACACATACTGTATTATTGGTTTCAGAGGTAGAGGTAATGATTCATCAGTCATATATAACACCTAGTGCTCATTACATTGTGTGCCCTCCTTAATGTCCATCACCCAGTTACCCATGTTCTTACCCCCTCCCCTCCAGCAAACTTCAGTTTGTTTCCTATGATTAAGAGTCTCTCATGGTTTGTCTCACTCTCTGATTTTGTATTATTTTATTTTTTCCTCTCTTGCTCATGATGCTCTGTTTGTTTCTTACATCTTCTTTATCCATTCACTGGTCAACAGGCATCTAGGCTCTTTCCATAGTTTCACTATTGTGAAATTACTGCTATAAACACTGGACTGCAGGTGTCCCTTTGGATCACTACATTTGTATCTTTGGGGCCATCCAGGGCTATTTTAATAGTAAGTTTGGAAGGAACATAAACGTTCAACAGGATGAAAATGGCTAAATAAATTGTGGGACCGTTAATAGTGTTCTAGCACACAGTAGTTTTTTTTTTTTTATAAAGATGGATCCATTTGCACTGAAGTAAAAATATATCTTTATGCTGTTAAATGCAAAAAAGAATATGCAAAGCAATGCCATATTTCATTGATTCCAAGATGTGCATTTTTTCCCATTTTCACATTGTTATAAAAAGTGTCTTACAATTGATGGTGTCTTAAAATTGCTATCGACCAGGCAAAGATCTTATTGGTATACATAAAATAATGACAGCTACTATGCTCAGTGGCATCTTACATTTAATGCAGCATGCAAAAAGAATCACATGCATATGTGAATGGGTGTGTTCATAGGTTTCTTTTACACCATGTATATCTATACTTATAAACATATCTAGATGTATAGTTCAAAGCATTGAAAAAGATCTAGAAGTATGCATATCAAATGCACAGTAATCAGTTTTTAAGGAGAAGAATTAAATAAATAGGGCTGTGGAGTGAGATGGGAGAGGTAGTTTTGCTTTCCAGGTGTTTATTCTTTTTATACTTTTTGTATATCGACAACACGCATGTTTTACTTTTTTATTTATTTTTAATTTATTTTTAAGATTTTTATTTATTTATTCATGAGAGACAGGGAGAGAGAGAGAGAGAGAGAGAGAGGCAGAGATGCAGGCAAAGGGAGAAACAGGCTCCATGCAGGGAGCCGGATGCAGGACTCAATCCCGGGGGCCCCAGGATCACGCCCTGGACCAAAGACAGGAGCGAAACCACTGAGCCACCCAGGGATCCCCAATATTTTACTTTTTTAAATTGAAAAATAGTCTGATAGTAATGACTTTATTCTTGTCTCGTGAGACTGGAGTGAAAGATGCTATCATACAAAAGTAATTGCTGTCAAGTGCATGGTGGTTCTATTCCCTTTTCTCAGCTACAGAGGCTCGACAGAAGAGACAGAAATTGGAGACATTTAGGGCTGCCGTCTTTTTGATTTTGCTTCGAGTACGACATTTATTCTGGGAGAAAATGAGATGGGATGGCCCATGGCAACAGGAGAAGCCAATCTTTGGCTCATTGGGCTATCACTTCCGATCACGAATGTGTCATGAGGCGTTCATTCAAGAGGCAAATCAGCAAGGAAATGTCAAAACATCAGCAAATTGTGAGTAAATAGACTCAGAAGCTTTGGTGCAAACTTGCTAAGAATAGAGACTGTGGTTTCCATATGCCCCTACAGACTCTTTTGGTGGAAGCCCTCATGAATATTAACCACTTATACATTTCAGGGTGAATAATGGTGGCACAACAAAGCACACCAGCTCTGCTCTTGAAGGAGGGCCTGGTCCTTGGGTGGGAAGGACTGAGGGGAGAACAGTCCAGTTTGGCACCACAAAGGCTTCTCTGGGAGCCAGAGAAACAATACCCGGACCAAAGCAGAGCAGTTTTTGCACGGAGGAATGTACCATCACATAGGATGAACCATAGGAGGGTGCTTTGCAAACTATATAGCCTCCTGTTCTTTCTTACTTTATAGGTAGATATGTACTTTTCATGACAGTGTCTGTATGTTTAGCTCATAAAATACAAGTATATTGACAATGATTATATTGTCAGTACCTTCCCTTCAGCCTGTGCTTCACTGTAACCAGGGCTCAGCCCATGACAGTAGGCAGGAGGCACATTTTCTTTCTTAGGCAAAATTGACAGAGCAAACTTGCCTTTTTGAAAGTACAGGACTATTTCAGGTTAATCCCTGAGGATCTGCAGGGCGAGTTATCCTCAAGTGCTCCACACACAGAGAAGTTCACGTGGAAAATGAGTCAAGGGACGTGAGCAGAAGTGGGTGAAGTTGATGAAACAAGCCTGACACGCATCAGTAGTCGTTGAAGTGGGTGATGGTGGCATACAGGCTCAGGATGCTTTTCACTCTCCTTTTGCCTAAGTTTGAATTTTCCATCATCAGGGGTTAACTCCTGAAGAGGAGTGCTGAATTGTTGTATCACAGGGAGGGGCTACTATGCCAGTAATATTTCTGTTACTATATTCTTAATTTCCTTACCTAAACAACTGAGATAAAGCAACTCACTGAGTGGTGATAATTAAAAGAACAGATGACTGTAAAATTCCCAGTGTGGCCCCTCAAAGTATGTTACTATTACTAAAATAGAAGAAGATAAAATACATTTAAAATACAAGTATATTGACAATGATTATATTTTAATGGTGGAAATATTTTTGCTTGCTTGCTTTTAACTTTATTTTCCCCATTTGCTATATTGAACATTACAATTAGGAACAAATAGAATAATCTTTATTTGAATTAACCTTTATTTGATTCCCCTCTACCTGTGTATTGAAGGGGTTTGAAAAACTTGGACTATAAAACATTCAGACAGTCTTACTATTGTAACTTCAATTTCTCCTTGTCCAGTTGGAAGGCTTTTTGACACAAAAACTTTGGTTTGAATTTCCTTAAGGAATAGTAAAGATAAAAGCTGAATTATAATATACCCATCTCTTCTATCTGTTGGTTCCAAAAAGTTTTAAAGTAGCTGCTGGCTATTCCTGTGTAAAGTTAGTTTGTGATTTTACTTGACAAGTGATGGGTTACAGTCATTCACCCTGCAGTTCCCCCAGGGATAAACATGAAATATTCTACTGTCAAAGAAGCTAGAATCCTACTGGGGTTTTTTTGTTGCTGTTGGTTTTTTCGGTTTTGTGTTGTTTTGTTTTGTTTTGCTGAAAAAAGCATGTATTGTGTGCCTGTTGCTTCTGCTTTTATTTGGAGCATAAAATAAATAGAAGACACTAATTGCCAGGAGTTTTTTTATGTTGATCGTGCTATGAAATGGCCTTATATACTTTATCAGTTATCAGTTGTCACAGTGATATTGCATAACTAGGCAAAATTGACATAGCAGTATCACTTTCTTGGGAGTCGAGTATGTCATGTCTTTCCCTGGGGTAATTGCAGGATCAGTTACTGTAACCCTCAACTATTCATAAGCAGAGGAAATTCAGATAGAAAACTCAGCAGCCTGTAATAATAAGCACCGATTGAGCTCCTGAGTGTGCAGGGTGTAGTTGTTCAGGCTGGGAGGGGCTCATCTGAGCTGGACTCACTTGGATTCTCAGGGCCCAGCTGGCACTGCCCTGCTGCAAGTGGCTTCATGGGAAACAAAGCCACCACGGGCTCTTCTCCACATTTCATCCTGTGGCACACTATCCTGGATGTATTCTCCTTATGGGAGAGCAAACACAAGGAAAAATGCCTAAGTGCTTTACTGTTTCCTCATAAAAATGTGCTCAAAATAGTCTTAAATCTGCTCCCTCTTTTTTCCCAAGTTTTTTTTTTTTTAAGTCCCTTTTGTGTGATGTCTGCTAATAACCCCACAGCTAAAGACAGCCCAGATTCAAAAACGAGGAAGTAGACTCTGCCTTTTTAGTCAAAGCAATTGTGGTCACCTAGTAAAAGTTAGGGCTACAGGAGAGGGTTAAGAATACAGATCATCAGTGCAATCAATGTGCCATATAAAGTTATGTAACAAGAATTAGCATTTCTCTGTGATGTTGCATACTTTGTGATGCATTGTTACACATCTTCATATATATGATTTTATCCCTAAGGATGAAAAAGGGTTAATTCTTTTAATAAGGCAGCCATGAGTTGTTTCAATGCTGAAAATTATTTTTACTTCTAGCATCTTTTAACCTAATTTGTACGTATATGCTATGATAATTTGAAGTTAGATTTCAGAGATCAGTGAATAAAATTAGTTCCTTCCTTTTTGCACATGCAGTTTGTGGTTGCCTGACATACCCTTGTGTTTGCCAGATAAACACCCATTCATCTTTCAAAACCCATCTATTATAGCACCTTCTCCAGGAAGCCTCTCTGGTCTCTCCAGATAAAATTAACCATGCCCTCTTCTGATCTATCCTATGCCTTGGCTTATTTGTTTAAGCTGTATTCTGCCTCTCTGGTGTCTGACTTCATTGGGAAGAGTAAGAAGCATAGGTTCTAGGATCAGGCTACCAGAGCTCACCACACAGGTCTACCACTTCTTACATGTGGGGCCTTGGATAAACTATTCAGCTTGGGCTCTATGTGTCTGCTTCTTTTCATCTGTAGAGTGGAAGTAATAATTGCATTTGCTTAAGAGGGATATTAAGAGAATTAAGTGAACATTAAACATCTGGCAAAAGACCTGACATAGAGTACTAAATAAAATTAGCTGTTAGTAATTATAATCTTATTATAATTATATAATAATGCTGGTTAGATGACTTTATACCACCTTGGAGTCAATTTCTAACACTAGAGTGCCAAAGTACCCCTAGATCCTTGAGTCCTGACAGGGTCCTTTCATTTCCATTGTTCAGATCAAAAGCATGAATGACATTGCAATCAGGATCTGAAGGAGAAGGAGGTAGAAAAGTAATAACTGAGCAGTGGATCAAGCCTCCAAAGATCCCCTCATTCTGACCCTGACATGTAATTCCATGAAGATAAAGAAAATACAAGAGGATCAAAATGTACCCAATTAATATTCATCTTTACAGATCTCATTTCTAGGTATTGTCTTTCTGTTCCTCTGAGCAGAAGGTTCACTTAAGTCATTTCAGTAAGCTCTGTTCTCCAAAATCCAAGCAGTAAGATGATGTAGGGACAATGGGAAATAAAATGAAATGGCATAACCCATCCCTGAGGCCAGAAGAGGCAATGAAATGGCATTACATAAGCTGCCCCTAAGTCCTCAATTTGAATGATGCATTTACTTTGAGACATCTCATCTTCAAAATAGGGGAGCTGAGGATTAGAGGAATTGAACAGATGGCATCTTGATAAATTAAATTAATACTCTGAGAATGAGGGAGGAGACACATTGTCTACAACATTCTGAAAGTATTTCTATTAGAATAAAGTATATGCTATATTTCGATGTATCTGAAGATTAATTTAGATGTCTATGTTGTCATCATTATTTAGCACATTTTGGGGAAAAAAGAATCTTAATAATTAAAAAGGTGTACTTTAGCATTTATTCTTTGTGTTACAGTGTTACCAGCAAGCAAATTCAAAAGGTAAACATGGTATAAATAGTAAACATGTTATTGCTTACAAGAGAAATTGTCTTTTACTAAGTGAAATAAGTCAGACAGAAAAAGACAAATACCATATGATTTCACTTATATGTGGAACTAAAAAACAAAGCAATAAATAAATAAAATAAGATAAAAACAAAGCAAATGAAACAAAAATAAACATATAAATATAGAGAGCAAACCGGTAATTGCCAGAGGGGAGAGGTGTGGGGGGAATGGGTAAAAAGATAAAGAGGTACAAACTTCAAGTTATAAAATAAATAAGTCATGAGGATGAAAAACGCAGCATAGGGAATAAAGTCAATAATACCATAACAACATTCTATGGTGACAGATGGTGAGCATTTTGTAATGTGCGTAATTGTCACATCACTATATTGCACACCTGAAACCGATATAATATTGTACCTCAACTATACTACAATTTAAAAAAAGGAACAAATTGTCTTTGTAAAATCATGTAATTGGGGTTTTGATAGGTAAAATGTATACATAATAATAATAAAAGACAAATAGTACAAAGGGTATACAGTGAACTCTCTCTCTCCCAGCTCTAATTTTCCATTCCTTAAAGGAAACACCATTATCAGTTTCTGATATATACTTTCTTTTTTTTTGTAAATGCATATACATTCTAATAGTTTTATTACAGCTTGAGAGAATGAAACATCTTTATTCCCTATGCTGAAAATGGCTTAGTCAGTTGAGCGTCAGACTCTTGATTTCAGCTCAGGTCATGATGATTTCAGGGTCCTAGGATGAAGCCCCGCATTGGGCTCTGTGTTGGGTGTGGAGCCTGCTTGAGAGTCTCTCTCTTTCTCCCTCTAGCCCTCCCACTAATCCTACTCTGTCTCTCAGTCTCTCTTTCAAAAAAAAAAAAAAAAAAGATCTTTGTTTCCAGTTTATACTCTTATTTGGATACATTTATACATTAAAAAAAAAAAACTGAAATGAAAGCATTGCAGCTTGGAGAATTTTACATGATTTGGGCAAAGTTGTTCAGTGAATCAGTTAGGATTAGTTTGGTTTCAAGTGACCAAAAGAAAGATGGTTTAAGAAAAAAAGAATCACCTCATGGGAACTTATCTAGGAGTAGATTTGACAGCTTTAAACACAGCTTGAGGTCTTGGCCATTCATATTCTCTCACTCTCTCTCTCTCTACCCCCCCCCCCACTTCCATCTCCCTCACCCCCTCCCTCTCACACTTGCTTTTCCACTCATTTCTCCAGTTTCCCTCCAGTTTTAGAGTCTGTGGAACAACAAAATAGTAGTCAGCAACTCTAGCTCCACATTCTACCTGGCTTAAAATCTAGTAAAATGAAAAAGAGCTCTTCTCTTCTCCAACTATTCAAGGGAAGTCTGAAACTTAATTCTTATTAGTCCAAATTGTCTCATACCCATCACTGAAGCAACCACTGTGCCTAGAGTAATATCCTTTTGCACCCAGAGCACATGCCTCCCTCTCCCTCACCCTTCCCACAAAGCACAACATGTGATCTAAGAGTGAGGGAAGCTGTTTTGCTCAGAGGAAAACTAGGGTACCATTACCAGAAGAATGATTTGATGGCAGGTAGATGAAAAATCACAGAAGTTCATAGCACTTACCCAATTAAGAGAAAGAAGGGAATAGTTAACACTTGCTTTATAGTAGAAACTAGTCATATCAAAGATTGGGGAAACTATATTGTTTATTCTCAAATCATTTCTTACTACAGGATAAACCTCAGTTGAACAAGTTCAAGAAAAAAGTTACCTATCTAAAGGCCAGTCCAATGTTCCTACTTCCATACTACTGACTTGAGTTCAATAGTACAATAATTCAGGCTTTGTTCATTTTCCAACTCTTTTCAGAATCATTCCCAGCAAACACAGGTTGATAGCTTTATATATTTCTTCCTTTCAGGAGATCCATTACTGGAATGCTTCTTAACCTTTAAAATTAGCAGGTTTTTTTTTTTTTTTGTCACCCAAATGATATCAGCATACATATACACTAAAGCCTATCTAAAATAAAATAGTAAAGAGTATTGATGACTTCTTTCAAATTAGGGAAATAATAGGTAAGACTCAAATAGAAGTAAACCAATAGGTAAACGAGGCAAAATATCTCTTTTTTAAATGCACAGTTCAAGTGATTTAAAAAAACACTATTCACTAACACTGAAAATACATTGCTTTTAACTTCAAGACTACACTAAAGGGGCCCCTGGGTGGCTCAGTTGGTTAAGTGTCCAACTCTTGGTTTTGGCTCAGGTCATCATCTCAGGTGGTAAGATTTAGCCCCATGTGAGATTCTCTTTTTCCCTGTCCTTCTGCTCCTTCCCCCCATCTCAAATAAATAAACAAATATTTAAGAAAAAAAAGGACTACAATACATTTGGGCAGAATAGAAATCACCTAGTCTAGTGATGTGGCTATGTGATAGGGCTGACCAGTAGAAAGAGAATTAACTCAGGTGATGGCTTCAAATGCAAATTGTTTGGCATGGCCTAGGTCTAATGAGTGAATGATCTGTAAGTAGGATCTGAGGACTGTATATTAATTAGCTCAATAGGAGATGCTTATATGGTCTAAACTTGAAAAAAAAAATGTGGATGGTCTAACCCCTTCATTTTTTTAAAGATTTTATTTATTGGGGCAGCCCAGGTGGCTCAGCAGTTTAGTGCCACCTTCAGCCCAGAGCCTGATCCTGGAGACCCGAGATCGAGTCCCATGTCAGGTTCCCTGCATGGAGCCTGCCTCTCCCTCTGCCTGTGTCTCTGCCTCTCTCTCTTTCTCTCTCTCTCTCTCTGTGTGTGTGTGTGTGTCTCTCATGAATAAATAAATAAAATCTTTTTTTTAAGATTTTATTTATTCATGAGAGACACACACACAGAGAGGCAGAGACTTAGGGAGAGAGAAAAACAGGCTACCTGAGAGGAGCCCAATGCAGGACTCAATTCCAGGACCCCGGGATCACACACTGAGCCAAAGGCAGATGCTCAGCCACTGAGCCACCCAGGTGCCCTAACCCCTTTATTTTATTAACAGGGCTATTGAAGTGCAGAAAAGGGAAATGATTTGCCAGTTAATGGCAGAGCTGGGGCTAAACCCATGTGTCCTGAGTGCCATACTCTTACCTCTTTTTTTCTACCTTTCTGTGCATACATTTCCTTAAGGTCACTGAGAATGAATTTGGTTGACTAGATTGTCCAAGCTGGTGCGAAATTCTATTAGGAAGATGTCTGGTGGGAGAAATTACCATAACAATGGGCTTTAACTGTTCCTTACAGGATTCATTTTCCTGACTGTACAAAGCATCTGTCTGGTTTAATGCTCAGTTGTTTCTTCTTTTTTTAAAAAAGATTTTATTTATTTATTCATAAGAGACAGAGAGAGAGAGAGAGAGAGAGGCAGAGACATAGGCAGAGGGAGAAGCAGGCTCCCTGCGAGGAGCCCAATGCAGGACTCAATCCCAGGACCCCCGGGATCACACCCTGAGCCAAAGGCAGCTGCTCAGCCACTGAGCCACCCAGGTGACCCTGCTCAGTTGGTTCTTAAACAGAAGTGCTCCAAATGAGGAATAACGTTTTCCTTGGCCAAAGAACCATATATTCAGAAGATCCAAATCAACAGATAGGACTCATTCAAGATACCTGAAATTTTACCTGAAATGAGTCCACAGCACAGCACAGTGGATTCCTTTTGTGTTCTCTACAATAAAAGTGAAGAGAGACTGACAAAGTTATTACTCTGAAATCTTTTAGATTACATTTTTCCTGGCTACCTTAAGTCTTACTTTACCATCCATAAAATTATAGATATATAATATTATTTGAAGTGATATTTCAAATTGGAATTAAGAGGCCTCCACAATCTTTCAATTTCCAGTGGTTGAGATTTTCTCTTCTGTATTTTTACTGTAACTGATTAAACTTTGTATTTTCTGTATCCAATACAGTACATAGGTCATAATATTACACATCATATAGAAGTTATATGCCGCAGTAGCTTAGACAAAGGGCCACTAGTTTAATAATTGGCTCTCCAGGAAAAAAAGTCCTGAATTGTAGCTTTTTTTTTTTTTTTTTATTGCCATGGTGTAAATAGTTCGCCACAGCCAGTTTCAAGCTGCTAACGTGACTGAATGCAGAGTTCTGAAAGATACACCATAGCACATTATTATGCAATATTTCTACCATAGAGTTTCAATATAGAAATAACTTTATTTTTATTTTTTATTTTATTTTATTTTTTTAGAAATAACTTTAAGAGCGAAGATAAAGTAGGGTGTCGTAATATAATTAGAAACCCATGAATTGGGCAGCCCGGGTGGCTCAGCCGTTTAGCACTGCCTTCAGCCCAGGGCCTGATTCTGGAGACCGAGGATCAAGACCCACGTCAGGCTCCCTGCATGGAGCCTGCTTCTCCCCTGCCTGTGTCTCTGCCTCTCTCTCTGTCTCTCATGAATAAATAAATAAAATCTTTTTTTTTTAATTAATAAAATCTTTTAAAAAAGAAAAAAGAAAACCACGAGTTGAGTGTTTATTACCTTTGTTTTAATACAATTTTTTGATCAAAAGTTTATATAATTTCATCTTTAATAATGTCTGTATTTAACAACCAGTGCTCAAATATCCTAAGCATGGAACAATTGGCTTTTGTGAGCCTATATGATCTGACTTCAGTTGCCATTGGAAAGGGCACTTGAATCAAAAAATTCTGGGCTGAGTCATAACTTCTCCAACTACCTCTGAGACTCTGAGCAAACCTACTTCACCATCTTGTGCCTCACTGTTCTTATCATTATAATGGAATAATAGTGGTAGGTATCTCACAGGTTCTGCAAGGAATAAATATGAAAGCACATGTGGAATTAGTGAAATGTTGTAAGAGCTCAACAAGTGTTGGCTCTTAGTGATAATGATGGTAGTAAGTATTGATGCTGTGACAGATGGTGGATAGATGGATGAATGTGTGGATGAACAGATACTTATAAAGTGAGGGAGGGAAAACTTTTTTAATGTAAAAAATTTTAAAAAATGAGCTATGTTCATCCATAAAATGTCTCTGAGGAGGCAATGAAATCCCCTACTTTGAAACCCAGGGTGATTTATTCAATTCTTCTTTCTGTGGTCCTGCCTTCTACAATAAGAAACACAACATGACTTGCTAATAGTAGTATCAGCAGCCACTGAAACAGAAGGAAAAGAAGTTCCTTTTATTCACTTTTTCCTCCCCCCTAGAGCACAAGTGTTAAACCACTTTTCTGACATCATTTCTGGGTGTCCATGGCCTCTTGTCTTCAGAAAAGAGCTGAGTCTGTCTTTTTCTGAGTCACACCTCATGCCAATGTCAAGTGGCACTGTTTTCCCTCTGGCTACTGCCTTTTCTCTTATGACCACCTAAGGAAATGTCTCCTTCCTGCTCACCATGGATTGATCTCCGCACACTTAACAGGACCCTATGGGACTCTCTTACTCACATGGAGAGTCTGACGTATTGGTAACAGCAGCATTTCTTCTTGGACTGAATGAAGCCCTTCTCCTTTGAAGTTGTTTCTTCCTCCTCTGATTCACCTCTAGAGGCCCAGAGAGAGAAGAGACAGCTGAGAACTGTGAATCTTGCATCTTCTGTGTAATAATGTCTCAGAGAAAAGTTAGAAGCAGAAGTCCAGTTACCATCAAACTTGGCTTTCTGAATCATTTAAACAAATCCCTAAGTGGTGGTGCCCCAGGTTACCTGCAGACAGGCCTTTGACAAAAGTCTGCATCTGTGAGTCAGGGTGAGAACATTGATCCCCTAACTCGAAGCCTAGAACCTTTCTTCATTGAATCATGCTGCCTTTTGGGAGGTCTGGCAGGTAGTTCTTGACATATAAATAATATCCTTATTTTTGCTTCTTTCAAAAAATAAACACCGAGTATCTATGTGCTTGACTGAAGGACACATCTATGTAGTTCTTCTATCCTAAATACTTTAAAATGAAGAGAAGATATGTTTAAGTGTCTATAATGGGACTGGTAAATAAAGGAAAAGTTCCATCAAAGGACAATAATAGATAATGGATGGAGACTTGGAATAAAGAAATGTAGTTAGGGACACCTGGATGGCTCAGTGGTTGAGCATCTGCCTTTGGCTCAGGTCGTGATTCTGGGGTTCCTGGGATTGAGTTCCGCATTGGACTCCTGGCAGGAAGCCTGCTTCTCCCTCTGCCTATGTCTCTGCTGGTCTCTCATGAGTAAATAAAAAGGAGAAAAAAAAATGTCTTTAGCCTGATAGAGGTTACCTACCAAAAGCCTAGAGCAAACCTCATCCTTAATGGTGATATGTTCCTCTCGAAATCAAAGAAAACCCCAGGATATTCATTTTAACTTCTATTGTCCTGGCAGTTTCAGTGATTGCAGTAAGACAGGAAAAATAAATCAAGCCTATAAGGATTAGAAAGGAAGAAATGAAACTGTAAGTGACAAAAACTCAAAAAGCTCAAAACAGTCTTCAAATTATTGGAATTAATGAGACAGTTTAAGAAAGGTGGTTGGATCTAAAATCAATATGCAAAAATAAATTTATACATCAGCATCAGATGTGCAGAAAATTCATTTAAAGAATCTACATTTAAAAATCCACATTTATAACATTTTTATAACACTAAGGAGTAAAACTACAAGAATTACTACTATGTTCATGGGAAGGAAGAAGATTAGACATCATAAAGTGGTCAGTTTTCTCCAAAATTATGAGTTAAGTACTATTCCAATTTAAATTCCTGTAGGTTTTTTTTTTTTTTTTTTTTTTACAAAAACTGGGGGCACCCAGGTGGCTCAATTGGTTAAGCCTCTGACTCTTCATTTTGGCTCAGGTCATGAGATTGATCCTCTAGGCTCCATGCTCAGTGGGGAGTCACTTGAGATTCTCTTTCTCTCCTTCCCTCTGTTCCTCGCCTGCTCACCCCCCCAAATAAATAAATAAATATAAAAAATTATTGTTTAAAAACAAAATCTTTATCAGGAACCTGGAACAGAAATGCTTATGAGGGCAGTGAAATAGTTTAGGAGGATGAGTCAATACAAATCTGCTGTATGTCCTGGAGCCAGCAGGACATTAAATTACTTAAATTCTCTGTGTCTCTGTCTTGTTCACAAATTAGGGAGAATAGTAACTACTTACAGACTTGGGGGTAGGGGAATCAGAATGAAATCATGAATATAAAATGCTAACCTGGTGCTTTGTAATAAGCACTTATAAATAATAGCTGTTATGGTATTAATATGTTATTATTATCAACAGGAATTGACTCCTATGCTGCACCAATCATTCTATGCACATAATTTTGTTTAGTTCTCCCAACAACCATGCAAGTGCTTGTTGTGTACCTGGTGAAGCACTTTTTATGATGTGCACACATTCAACGTTGGGGAAACATTAACAAAGATATTTATAAAAGTAAAGGAAGGAAAGCCTGAGGTTGCCAGGGGAAGGAGTGGGTTGCCAGAACCTGGAAATCACTGTATGAGGAGAGTCAACTGAGAAGGCTGTGGTCTTCCTTAGAGGCTACCCAGAAGGGAGGAAACTAGAGAAATTCATTTCCTGACTTCATGCTCCTCTGCCCTCAGGTAGCCTGCTGGTGTTTCCACTATCAAGCAGAACTCAGAGGCTGAGGGAGTCCACTGATATAGTCTGGTCAGTCTTCCAGGTACACAACTAAGTAGAAAAGGGTGAAAAGAGGATTTAAAAGGAAGTGATTTTGTCTTGCACACATGACTGATTATTTGCAAAAGCCCTGAGGGATCTGTAGTACCATTATCCCATGTTCACATGAACAGACTGGGACTTAGGTTAAGTCCGAAGTCCTAAAACATGCTGAGAGCTAGCATGTAGTAGATTTGGGGCCTAAGCCTAGATAGTTCTAATCATAAGCCAGGTAGCTCACAGCTAAAGTGAAGTTCCCAGCCCCCTCATAGGTAAAGAGACTGAAGTCTTAGATCAGGTGAAAATCTGTGCCAGTGTCAAAAGGAAGGGTTGGCATTTCCCAGTTGTCTGGCTCCAAATGCCATCTTTCACCATGACACCACAGGAACACCCATGATGTAGCGGTTCACAAGAGGCAAACACTGGGGGTTTTCTCCGTAATTACAAAGTGGAGAAATGACAACACCAATGCTATTGAAGTATTCTACTGGCTTTCACCTCAGGTGAGGGAGTAGCCATCCTTAGAAATTAAGTCTTCACAATGACATGGGAAAAAGTAAGGAGTAGTCCAATATTTTCTGACCTGTATTTTGCACACCCCCAAGTGTCACTAGAGATATCCTGAGGGTTTACATTGTTGGAGTTGTTGGGGTATCTGCATTCATTTTAATTTTTAAGGTAATAAAATAATGGGGTAAAATTCTTTTCTGTTAAAATGGAATAGTCTGAGGACTTGCAGCTCTTATCATGGGCACTTTTAAAGTATGTAATCACTTTCACTCAGCTAACTGCTATTGACCCAAACAGGGACTTTACATTACATAGTTTGTTTGGTTTTGATTCCTGTTGTTTATTCACATATTAAATCAGTTAACTTTATACTCTTGTTAGGATAAATTTAGGAAGCATGAGGAAAAAAAATTAATGATCATGAAAATGATAATCTCCAATTTCCTCCCAAATTGATACCTTATAGATTCATACATTGACCTATCTGATCAGAACATGTAAACCACACACATCAGGTTGTCTATAGTGCTTCAACTTCCATTGTTCAACAGAAGAACTTCAGTGGTGTTTATAATTAATTTGGCTTTTGATTTGTTAGAGATAATAATAACTATCCATATGATGGGTTATTTGCAGAGAAATGCTGCAAATAGAAACCCTGAATATTTTTTATTAATTTGTTATTTGAAAACAAAACAGAAAAACATTAAAAATAAACCAGTTAAATGAAAAATCGAAGCATTAAAAACAATCGAGTCATGAAGGCATTTTTAAGAATCTATTTTTGATCCTGTAACACCTGTTAAATCCCAGTCTCTGTTTATATAACCATTCAGTCTTAAAACTAAATTAATTATAATGTCCTTTAAACTGTATTTTTGTTCCAGAATTATTTCCAAGTAGATTAACTAGTGTCTATCATTTTTTAAAAGAGAAAGGTTGGAATTTCTTTTTACATATAAAGTGACAACAGTTGATCATTTTAAATTTGATCTTCTTATACAACATAAACCTAAATATTTTTATAAAATAAAATCATATGCTATACCATAAAAGATACAATGAAATTACATATTAAGCTAACAAGGAGATTCACAAGGCATTGCTATACATGGTAGACATTTGTTGCTTTTGTCCATTCAATAAGATATCTCTTTTTCTAGAAACATTGCCGAGAGACTCCTTTGGGAACTTTGCCTTCCCAGCCACAGTCCCATATGGGTTAGATGAAGCTGACTTGCCTTATTGATGGGCACCTTGACTCAGATCCAGAAAATCAGAATGTGGAATGCTCCAGTCAGTGGTTAATTCAGAACTAGACTATGACCCAACTCAATTAATAACTTTTACTGGAACCAGTATAATAAAGAAGCTATCTTTTGGATGGAGCCACTGAGAGAGAAGGACCGAAGATTGGCATATTCTTAGCATTGCATGAGAAGACCATATGCTTGAGAAGAAAACAGAGCCAAGTGACCCACAGAGACATGTTCCCAATGACGTATTTGAGCTCCTGGATCCAGCTACTACAGAACTCAGCTGGATTTCACTTTTAGGCTTCTCAGTTACATTAAGCAATAATCTGATAGACAATCCTGAGTAATTCATTTTATTTCTCTGGACTTCAGTGTCCTTATCTATAAAATAATGACATTAGACGAGATGACTACCTAAGATCTCTTTCAGATATTTTTTAAAGATTTTATTTATTTATTCATGACACACACACACACACACACACACACACACACACACACACACAGAGGCAGAGAGACACAGGCAGATGGAGAAGCAGACCCCATGCAGGAAGCCCTATGTGGGACTCGATCCCGGGACTCCAGGACCGTGCTCTGGACCAAAGGCAGGCGCCAAGCCACTGAGCTACCCAGGGATCCCCCTCTTTCAGATTTTACAGATTTTTAATCTTGTGATTGACTATGCATCATGATTCCATAAACTCTTAAGGGGACCCAAATTCAATTGACAAAATAAATGGTGCTGGCCTCTTTATAGATTAAAAAAACCCAAACAGATGAATTGTACAGTACTTAGAATCATAGAGGCCTTGAGAGGTCATCTAATCCTTCTTTAGAGTCTCCCCTCTAAATTGAAAATATACAAAGACGGTTTTATACAGGGTATCCTCATTTTGATGGAGCTCAAGGGCAAACATCAGAGTTAACTTAATCAAAGATGCCATTTGGAACCTGTGTTATGACCCTAAGTATCCCCGCCCCCATTTTGATGAGAAATGCTGGAAGTTACCCATTGTAGCTTCACATGCATTTGATGAAATTCTTCTTGTACAATTGAGCAAATGCAAAGAAAATCCCCTTTTATATAATTCCTTATAGTTTAATAATTCTTTGATAGACAGCATCCATATCCCCTGCTAATTATTTCTCCATAAGGGAGGGTATTGTATTTCCCAGAAGACGTTTTACAGGTAGGAAAGCTTTTGAAAATATATAATATTTTGACCTTTGAGATAAGAGATTTGTTGTGAAACTAGTCCTTTTTATTACTAGGTGTCGTTCAAAATAAAATAATACGTTTAGACATGTTGTAGCAATTTACTTGCTATTACTCAAATCTTACCCTCTAATTAGAAGGAGAAATATAAAGCCTCATCAGTGCATAATTTAACAAACTCAATGTCATGAAATTACCATATTTTATTCTTGCCTAGTACCAAAATTTGTAGGCATGGAGGAAAATGTACACTTCTAAAGTGCAAGATATGACTTACAACAAAAGAATGCTTCAGAGCTGATACTACGGGTTCAGGCTAATCAAAGCCTTTGGACAAATTCCAAAAGGCAAATTTAAAATATGAGTCAATCTCCAAATCCCATCTGCTTTGGGATGCAGTGGAAAAAGAAATGAAAGTCATTTAGGGAGAAAGAAAATTATGGAAATCAGGACTTTTTAAGGCACTGATGGGAATGATAATGGAGCAGTGGGATTGCTAGGAGAAATTCTCGAAGGAATTAGAGTTTTGCCTCCAGGTGGAAAAGCACACACCCATGAAAGTGGCAGAGGTCTCCCTCCTATATTGGGATCCAGGTTCACTTTGTCCCATCACCTATCTACCCACCATCTACTTTTATACCCATATTAGGGCTTTACCAATAACCTTAATATTATAATAGTATAAAAAAAATCAAGGCTATTTCTTAACCACTTCATAGTCCTGGGGTGTTCCTATTCAGGAAGACTTTTACTGGGCCATTCCATCTTATGATTCTATGTTCCTCTAGGCCCTCAGGTCCTCTTTACTCAGCCATCAGTTGGAAAGAGGACAGAGGGAAAGCACATTCACATACTAATTTCTTTGGCTTAGAAATGAAAAGAAAAATCATTTCTCTTCACATTCCATTGACCAGAACTCAGTCACATGTCTATTTCCAAGTACAAAGGAGGCAGGGAAACATAGGCTGACAATGTGCCAGGAGGGAAAAAGAAAAAATTTTAGTGAACATATAGCCTCTGCTACATTTTTTTCTCTCTTTCCCTCCTCCACTCTCTCATCTTTGCAAAAGCAATTATTTTCAAAATAGTTAAGAATGCAGAGTTAAGTATGCTTTAGAGTCAGCCTATCAGGATTCAAATGCAAGTTCTGCTTTTAGCTATGTAATCTTGGAGAACTATGTTAGTTTTCTGTGCTTATTTTTTTTTAAAAAAGGAATAATAACAGTAACTGACTCATAGCACCAATATGAATATCAAATAAACTAATGCCTATAAAGAACTTAAAATATGCCTGGGACTCCATTATTTCTCATTATCTGTATCAATCAGACTTCTAGTTTACAATTGAAATAATCTTGGTGACTTAAACAAAAGAAAATTTATGAGGGGATCAGGAAGGCTGCAAAAACAGGCTTAGAAAACAAGCCCTAAACAAGCAACCTCTGTAGGGCTAGGCATCAGGAACCAGAACAGTTCTTCTGGTGGGAACAGATCCATTCATGGATCTCTAGGACACTTCTGCTGCTGAGATGATGATTTCCTTCAAATGCCACTACACCTTGCAGCGCTTACTCAAATTCCAAGTGCTATAGGAGACTGTTCAATTCACTAAGATGAGGTCAAATGCCTGCCTCTAAACTTACCAGAATGACAAGAAAGAGAATATGGACCAACTTGCTTTCTAGTTCCCAAGAACACACACAATGGCACATTTCTAAAAGAATAAAAAGTTTTAATAGTCATGGCACCTTGCCATGATTGAATAATAGCCATTGTATGATACATTGTATGTACATGTAATAGCCAGGTACTACCCATCCATCCACTCATCCACCCCATCCATCTATCCATCCACATACCCACCTACCCTTCCACCCACCCATCCCAGCTTTCATCCACCCAGCCACCCACACATCCACTTACCCGTTCATCCATCCATCCATCTACCAATCCATTCGGTCAGTCATCTATGTACCCATACAAAGATACATACATATTTGACAAATGCACACCACCACATTTCAGTCACATTTTTTATATCCAAATGCCCATAAAAAAATGAGTCTTTCGAGGGAAGCTTTTATGGACTTAATTCTCCCCAAGGCTATGTCTTCCTGAGCGGTAGATGAAAAATATTGCAGCCTGAAAAGAGTTGACTTGAAAGAATTAGAGTCCCTGCCTAAATGCCTAACATAGTATAAAAGAGTGACTCCAGCCCCAGGGTGAATGGAAGCTTATGTTTCATCAAGCAAGATATTTATTATGATGACAGGACAAAATGGCCTTGGTCAAATCTTAAATCCAGGATGTATCTAAAGCAAGAATGTCACTTTCAAATTCAAATCCAAAATATACATTGAAGGCAAAGAGTGTGTATGAATTCTGTTTAAAATTTCTTTACAGAACTGGATTAGGGTTGCCGTTGATATCAAACTTCTATTCTACTTGAGATATATTCATGCTTTGAGTAGAGTTTAAAGCTTTCTTCTGGAGCTAATAACCTTATTTAATCTGTAATTCTTATGTTAGAACTGACACACTCATAATAAAAGAAAAAATTACATTATTTTCTTCAATGAAATTCTAAATTAGCCCTTGGGATTTCTAACTATGAAAACCTCCACAAAAGATTCTGTATTTTAATTGAGTTAGTAGTCTTGGCATTTTAATGCATGTTTTTGAGGAATTAAAATTAAATCACCAAAATGTGCTATAATGCAATTATAATAGACACCTTCTTGTGTATGCCTCCCACTCCTTAATGGTTGGGTGCAAGGCACCATGTTAAGATATTTACATAGATCAGCTCATTTAATCCTCCCAACAACCTGTGATATTTTAATCCTCCCAACAACCTGTGATATAAGCTTTATTTTTTCCATTTTGTATGTGGGGAAATTGAGACTTGCAACATTAAAGAGCTTTCTCAACTTCACATACTTAAAAATGATGAAACTAGAAATCAGATTCTGGAGTCCGAATCCAGAACCCATGTTCAACCACCATATAGCTCTGAAGGTCCCTTTACCTGTCTTTCTCCTTCAGGTTGGCTCATTGGCAGCCATGTTTGGCATTGGTGACTCTATCATCTTGATTTCTATTATTAGGGTGAGATACCTCACCCAAGAAGGACTAACTGAGGTGGCTCTGAAAATATGGAATTGAGATTTTAGAGACTGTTGTTTAATCTATGTTAGCTTAAAAAAATGGATGAAAAATAATCTGAGAAGTATTGAGTGGACATATTCTCCATTTGATGTGGGACTGAGCAGTAGGAAAAGATTGATGGCAAAGGGCACAAGAATTAAGAGGACACGCCAAGTGAAGTTCTGCATATTTTTAAAATCATTTTTGAATTTGTTTAAACAGCATTTGGTGACACAGGGATTTAATGACAACCTCAATAGCAACAGCAGTGTTGGAGACAAACATTCCCTCCTACTTTTTTATAAATACAATTATTTTAGTACTTAAAAAACCTGTAGAATCTGATAAATAACGCAATAATACTGGAATATACACCTGTTATTTGCTTCACTACTATGCTTATAGTTGCCATTTTTTTTTAGCACTTTACTTAACTCATGTTAGCAATCCCAAGGGTATCTTATTTGCAGGTAATTATTCTGAATAAAGCTTCAGTATGTAACATCGTTTATTTTTAGGGCCCCCTTTTAAAATAAAGTGCCTTTTCATTATTATAGAACTATGTAAATGCCCTCCTAATCTTTATAAATTATGTTTAAGTATTATAAAGACACACATAGGGGCGTCTGGGTGGCTCAGTCAATTGGGCATATGCTTTGGACTCAGATCATGATCCTGTGGTCCTGGGATTGAGCCCTGGGTGGCTCCCCTCTCAGTGGAGAGTTTGCTTCTCCCCCTCCCTCTGATTGTACCCCCAATCATGATCTCTTTCTAGCTCTCTCTCTCAAATAAATAATTTTTTTAAAGATATGTATAAATACATATCATTATATGATTCATTATTAATTAAGCAAATATTATTTATTAATTTATTATTATAAATATTATGTCAACCAAATGCTACCAATGTTCTTTTTGGCTTTCCAGTCGTTCAAATCCCTGATAAGCCCAATGACATCTCTTCCTTTGAGCTCAGGGATTTGCTTCTGTATCTACACCATGTATTTCCCAGTGTATTGAAGATGGCTGGAATTGTTTTCTGTTGCTTGCCACCCAAAGTGTTCTAATCCTGTGAGAAATGAGGGAGGGACCCAGTATTCATGAAATGTTTACTACCTGCTAAAATATTTACATAAATTTACTCGGTTAATTCTCATGAGATCCCTTGGAGTATCAGGTTCAAAGTATTTAAATGATTTGAAGTAGTTAAGATTTCACCTCCAGTTTCCTGCATTCCAAAGCCCAAGCTGTCTTCTATATCATGCTGTAACTTACCTCAGAGTTAAGAGAAAAGAAAGAAAAAAAAATCAGAAATATGTCTCAAAAGCTGAACTTCGACTTCTGTGAATTTAGAGGATCCGAATACAATGTGATGACAGCGGCTGGCTTCTAAAATATAGCACAGCTCCTCTGTAGTTTGAATCACAAGTGCCTATTTCTTTCTGATCCTGTGTACCCAGGGATCATAAAAGCCGACACGGTTGCCGTCATAACTTGCACAAAGCAGAACAAAGAACAAGGCCCATCCTTTGAAAAATGTAGGCAACGAGCAAGCAATGAACAAAGAATGGGGAGAGAAGACGGCACATGTGAAACTCCTGTGTAGACACAGTTGCTCAGATATATTGGTGTTTGCTTTACTTGATCCCTTTGATCACAAGGAAGCGACCCGGACCATATTAAGAAGGGACAGGGAGACAGAGATCTCAAAATAGAAACTCAAGTGTGAATGAGCCTGAGAGAAGAAGTGAGGAAGCCAAAGCACCTCAATCAAGATCTCAGCAGCAGACTTGTGCTGATGTTCCCACCCGTTTGCCACCAGAAGATGACGTCACTACTCTTTGTCCCATCTTTGTGTCTTTTTGCTTCTCCCCTCACAGCCAAGCTTCCTTCACAGCATGTTTCTCATGACTTCTGCTTTCTTGTGCCTTCCACATACTTGCTTATGGCTTCTCCTACATACTTGAGTTCATCATGACCCCACCTCCCCTACACAGGCTCTTTCAGCTTCACCTGGGGCTCCATGCTTCCCAATCCAAAGTCCTGGAGCTAGAATTTGTTTAATGCCTGAGCTCATCTTTACTTGGACAGAAGTTTGTTTGCTTGTGGGTTCTTTTGCTAACCCCCCTCACATAGAGCTTTCCAGAGGTTCATTCCTAGTCCAAACTAGGTTGTATGTGGGGGGGAGGGGTGGAGGGTGGGGGAGGGTTGAGGAGAGTGATGAAGGACACGCTATAGAAATCACCACGGCCTAGAGGCCTCCTTCTCATCAGCAGCAGTGGTGGGAAAAGGTGTGGCAGGGACCAGGATGGATGTGCTTAGTCCGGGTTTTGCCTGAAGTCTCTGTGTATTAATTAATAACTAATATGTACCAGCCTCTACTATTGACTTGCACTATCCTAAATGCTTTATGTACACAATCTCATGTACTACAAATAATAACCTTATGAAGTAGGCCCCCATTTTGAAGCCTTCTCCCCATTTTAGAAATGAAGAAGTTGAGGCACAGCTTACACCCCTCATTCCTGCAGAGCTTAGAAGCTCTGAGGTGCCATTCAGCAAGTGGAACAGGGCAAAGTTACTGCCTGTCTTTGGTATTTCTGATCCCCAATAAGACAATTTTTTTCAAGCCCCTAAAAGAACCAAAAAAGCTGAGAATAGAGGATGTTCTACAGTGAAATTGATATGGCAGTGCCCTAAACACATTATTCAAGATCCAAATAAAGTTCCTGACCCTAAAGATAGTCTGGAGAAGGGTCTTCTTTCTGAAAGGAGGTTGGAATAAACAGGCTCAGCAAAGTAACGGACACTAAGTTCTCTTTCTTCCAACCTGGATCCTCAATTATAAAAGAGAAAAAAGAAAGGCCAGTTCCAATTTCACCTAAAAATGTGATGAATTCTCAGATTATTGCTGCTTTTGAACTATCACTTTCCTTATTTTGTGGCTAACGCTAGAATATTCTCTGCAAAATAGGAACAAAAGAAATCATGGTGAGTCCAACGTCTGGGCCACTTTGTGCCCAGCAGGGGCCAGGGCAGCTGCCTGAAACATTAGCATTAGCAATGCGAGCAGGTAGGCCGTGGCCAAGGCCAAGAGCTGATGTGCATCTAGGACTTTGCTGAGTCCCTGAGGTGGTGGCTGATGTGTTCTCTTCCTTCAGGAACTCCAGTCTCTCTTTTGTCTTTGGAGGGCCTGCTCCTGCTCTCTGAGGAGGCCACATATCTCTGCAGCCTGCTCTGAGATCATGATGTCTGGGTGAGTCCACTGAGCCATCCAAGGGAAGGGAGGACAAATGCAGCCGGGAAACAAGCTGCCAAATGGATGGAAACAAAACGACATGGCATAAGGAAACCGCCGCTGTCACCGTGCATCTGACTAGCTCTTCCTGATACAAACTGAAGAGTCAAGGAGATGGCCTCCCTCTCACGCCTCAGCAAACGCCTCCTGTGGCGAATGGTACAGGCTCCCATCCTCTAGAACACAGTCTGGTGAGGGCTTTCAGACTACACCCAGGCCACCTTGATAAAGGAAATTGAATTATTGTCCAAATCTATCCTCCCCTCCTCCTGTGTTAACATCCTAGCAAATAGTTACCATTCTGTTGCTATCAGCTGCAATTCTTCTATCAGAGAAATCCCCTCGAGGCTTTTTTTTTTTCCTTTCTCTCAAACTTCAGAGTATTTTTTTTGTAATGTATTTGTGTGCATATGGTTTCAAGGAACAAATTCCCTGCAAAAGCAGGGTCACACACCTTATCACATCTACACTGAGTACCTATCAGTTATAGAATCAGAAAATGTAAAGACTCAAATTTTGAGCCAAGGTGTGGGTGTGGGCTTTATTAAGACCAAATTCTCTTCCTGAGCCACAGAATGTCTCTCTTTTAGAAAGAAACCATTGTGATCCAGTAAATTTTGTGTTTTGGTTTTGGTTTATTTGGGTTGTTTTTAAAGATTTTATTATTTATTTAGAGAGAGCGAGAGCATGACGTGGGGGAGGGACAGTAGAAGAGGGAGAGAGAATCCTAAACCTTAGAATGGAGGCCGTTGCGGGTCTCAATCCCATGACCCTGAGATCATGACCAAAATTAAGAGTCGGTCACCCAAACAACTGAACCATCCCAGGTGCCCCATGTTTTTGTTTTGTTTTTAATGGCACAGTGCTATTCTCTTAGGAGGAAAAAATTTTAAGTTTAAAAAAAATAGGCACCTACAAATCTTTTCTTCCCTTAGTTTGAGGGTTCTCAGCCTCAGCACATTGACATTTTGGGCTGGATGACTCTTTGTTGCGAGGGAGTATCCTGTGTACTGTAGGATATTTAACAGCATCCAAACTCTATCTCCTAGATGTTGGTTCATCTTCTTCTCTCCCTGCTGCCCCTGCAACCCCGAGACCATCAAAAAATATCTCCAGATATTGCCAAATGTTCCTGAGGAGGCAAAAGCACCCCTGGTTGATGACCACTGATCTATAATAAAGGCACAGGGCTTTTATGTAGTCGGCACTCAGTGTGTGGATTTAATTGTGAATAAAAGAGGATTTCTCACTGCTCTTGAGGAAAAGGCATAGTAGCTGAACTTGGCCTTTTTGGCTACCATGGTTTGGCCTAGCTCACCTGTCAGTTCAGATCTCCAATCCAGCATCCTCTGCTTTCCTTGCTCCAGACACACTCCCTTCTGCCATGGATTTAACACAAGCTGATGCCTCTGTGTTGAATGACCTCCCATTACCTTCTGTGCACAAGTCCTGTTTATCCTTCAGAGCTCACTCAAGTGGCACTTCCTCAGAAAAATGGCAGTAAGATCCTCCCTTAATGGATTTCACCCTTTATTACATCTACTCTCCCTACTTTGTGTCCCTCTTTAGCCCTTGTCTTGTATGGAAGTTGACATTTGCCTGCAGATTTTTGATCAATGTCTCTGCCCCATGAGGCCATAAGCTCCATGAGGATTGGGACCAGGACCAAGAGGGTTTTGCTCTTTGATTCTCAATTTTACTCCACTATTACCGGCATCCAGCACAGTTCCTGAATCGCCTTGAGGTACAAAGTATAGAACTGTTTCCTAAAAGACCCACTATCTCAAACATCCTACTTCCTTGCTCCTGATTTTAAGAGATTTGAATCCAAATACATGGTAATGAGATTTGAATTCAAATAGATGCTGATATCAAAAAGATGTCCTTTTATTTTAAAATCTTAGCTGAGGTTAGTACATTCCATTGATTCCTCAAAGATGTAGAAAATAATGAGAATTTGCACAATGATAATTTGGATCGGAAGGAACTAAATCAGAGGGCACTGGAGCAATGGCTCTGAAACTTCAGTGCATCAGCATCACCTGAGTGCTTGTGGAACCAGGCCAAACTGCTAAGCCCCACTTTAAGAGTTTCTATCCACAGAGCTGGGGTGGTGCCTGAGAATGTGCATTGCTAACAAGATCTCAGGTGATCATGATAGTGTGGGTGGTGTACTGCATTTTCAGAACAACTATCCTAGAAAAAGCACATCCATGGGCAAACCTGTGGGAGTCTGGGCTTCGTTTAGTGGTGACTTTTCTAAACAAAACAAAACAGAACAAAATAAAACAAAACCAAAAAACTATTCTGATGATCACTTTACTGGACATTGAAGTTCAGAAAGGTGAGTTGATTGTCCAGGATCACACACAGTTAGCTAGAAGCATTGGAGTCAAGAAACAGATCCATTTTTTTTAAATTTATTTATGATAGTCACACAGAGAGAGAGGGGCAGAGACACAGGCAGAGGGAGAAGCAGGCTCCATGCACCGGGAGCCCGACGTGGGATTCGATCCCGGGTCTCCAGGATTGTGCCCTGGGCCAAAGGCAGGCGCCAAACTGCTGAGCCACCCAGGGATCCCTAGGTCCATTTCTGATTGCAAAAACCTATGCTTTTTACTCCCATGCCCATGTGTCTCAAAGTTGCCTAATGGTAGAAATTGCTCAGGGCAGTTCAGCAGGTGATTCTCCTGATAAAGCAGGTTTCGGAAACACTACACTGGCTTTATTTCCTGCCTCCCACTCAGAGACAAAGCTCTGTGCCTGGGACTTCCTCAGCCCATCTTCTTCCGGAGCCACCCCCAGGCTGTTCCATCTCCCAACTGTGTCACAATCCAACCGACTTGGTATGTCTTCAGCTGGGATCGCTCCAGAGATAAGCAACAGTGTGCGGGAGTTATGCAAAGTTGCAAGGTAAAAAGAGCCTTTAAAATTTTTTTAGCATCAATTTGTATTCCTTGGTGAGCAATTTAAGACATTAAAAACAGAGCTGTTATATACTTGTAAGAGTAATTGTGTATATGTGTGTGTGTGCATATGTGTGTATGTGTGTGTGTGTGTACACTTGAGGGGAACTCATTATTCCCTATTATACAATCCTTCTTTTCTGCTGTTGGGGTAATTTGGTGACAAATTTGAAATGCTTTCTGGCTCAGTTCATAAGAAGATTCTAAGAAGTATCCAAGGGAACAGTGAGGACACCTAAGGAGAATTCATTCTCTATCAGGGGTTTGAGGGCCACTTTCATTCCTGAAAGGCAGATAAAAAGGTTAGCCAGACATAGTACCTAATTTCAAAAAGTTACAATCCAGTGGGGCTTGAGTTGTCAGATAGGATACAGGACATTCAGTAAAGTTTGAATGTCAGAATAGTATATTCCATGTAAGACTTAGATACAGTGTCACTAAAAGGATTCTTTATTGTTTATCTGAAATTCAAATTTAAGTAGACATTCTACTTCCCCCAACCCCTAAATCTTGCCATCCTACTTAGGGCAAGAAAGCAAGTACCCATGCAATTATAATACAGTTTCAATACTTGTTGGGCAATGAGCATTATTTCAATGGAACTATAGTAGAAATGTTTCAGAGGAAACAGCACATCTGGTTGAGAAACTGAGGAGATGAGGTAGGAGGTGGGACTGCAGTTGAGCCTTGAAGGAAAAAGCAAGGTTTTGAAGAAGCCAGACATGGAAGGATACTCCAAGCAGGAGGAACAGGTAAGGAGACAGGATACTATACAACACATTTAGTTCCCAGAATATGGGGTTTGTGTCAAGGACATACGGCTGCAAAGGGGTGATGGAGCCATAGTGCAGAAGCTGCAGTCAGCTAAGGCATGTAGGATTGATTCATTCCATAGCTACCAGGAAAACTCTCATGACTTCCTAGGATCTGGGCTTCAGAGAAGGTTAATCTAACAGAAGTCTATAGAATTGACTAGAAAGGGAAGATCAGAAGACTATTCCAATGGTCTATGTCAGTTTTGTTTTGTTTTTGTTTCTGTGGGTCACAGCTCTTAAGCAGGTTGCAAAATCAATTTAAGTGGTCATGACCAGAGGAGGGAAAAAAAGATTAAGAAGTATCAGCATATATTAGCACTTAAGTGTCGTTTTAATAAACATTTGTTTGGTGGAGGGTGCATCTGGTAGGTCATGATGTAAAGTGCATAAGGGCATGTCATCCGGTAGCAGGGGCCATGTTGGGCCATTTGTTAATGAATCAACAAGTCAAGAGGGAGAGACGTGAGTGTGAAAGGTACCACCCAGTCCCTAAGAGAGAGAGATGGACCCCACTGAAGTCACTGATGGACTCCACTGATGGAAGTAATTTTGAGTTCCAGTTTTCCACTTCTAGTCCCTATGAGGCCATACTGTTATTTCTGAACCTTGGAGGTCTGTGAGATTGCCTGTTGTATCTATATATTTTTATTTGCAGTAAATTTTCCTTTTTTCTCAAGCAAGTTGGAGCAGGTCCAGTTCCTTGTTACCAACTGAACTCTCAAACTATTTGGACAGTGATGATGTTGATATGTAAATATTTAGTATGAAAGTAGGGAAAGAGGTGTTCAAAATTATTAAGAGGACCTGACTACTGAGGAGTAGTAGTAATTATAATTATTATTACCAGATATAATAATATATTTATTTATGTATTTATATATTATAATAAGGTGTTTATTATAATATATAAAACTAATGATTAATAATTATAATATGTAATATATAAACATATAATATAATTAATAATTTATTATTATTATAATAAATATTTATTAGTGCCTCTGTGTGCCCAGAAGCAGTAGTATCAATAATCTACTGATTGTGCCACCATAAATGTGAATCCTCACTAGCACTCTACAAGTTCTGTACTTTTTACAAATGTAGACACTGAATCTCTAAGAGATTGGGTCACCTTACTATTAAGTGAAACCAGGGTTTTGTCCTGACTCATCATCCTCTATTCTCTCATGCTTTTATCCCTTGATGAGGCCAGTGGAAGAAAAAGCTCAGATGATTAGGGCCCCAGCTTCAGTGATTATGAAAGTAGTCCAAATTCTAGCTGTGTGGGTTTTTCATTTCTGCCTTGAACTTAAATTTTGACAACAATCAATCAATCTTGCAGTAAGAGATTGTATCCATACAAATCCCAATGAAGTGGAAATAACTATTATATAGGTAATTGAATCAACAGTCAGGCCACAAAATTCAGTTTTAAAAATAAAAAAATCTTCCTTAGAAGTGATTTGTGTTCTCTGATCGCTGGTTTTATTTCTACACTGATGCCATGTTGAAGATTAACAGGGCCTTGGTACATAATGGCTCCACCCTTCTAACTTCAAGTATTCTCTTGGGGGACACCTGGGTGGCTCAGTGGTTGAGCATCTGCTTTCAGCTCAGGGCGTGATCCCGGGGTGCTGGGATCGAGTCCCACATCAGTCTCCCTGCATGGAGCCTGCTTCTCCCTCTGCCTGTGTCTCTGCCTTCTCTCTGTGTCTCTCATGAATAAATAAATAAAATCTTTTAAAAAATTAAAAGTATTCTCTTGGTAGGGTTAGAATTGGACCCATCCCCCACCCCTTCCTCTTCTGATGCCAATTAAGAGAGGACCCAGGGCTGCTGCATACTATCTTCCTGCTCCAAAGCTTTAACAGCTCTATTTCCTTCAAGATATAATCCACATCCCTGCTATGATAGGTCCCTCCAGAGCTAAAAACTGACCTGCATTGTAAAACCTCCAAGCTTACATGCCTCAGCTTATTCATACATTCATGCATGTGTGTATATATGTAAGTATTTGTGCAGAGACCAGTTGTTTTGTTCCTACCATGTACCATCCCTGTTCTAGCCATTAGGCACTCAAAAACTAATAATAATGAGGGTACCTGGGTGGCTCAGTGGTTGAGCATCTGCCTTTGGCTCAGGTCATGATCCTAGGGTCCTGGGATCGAGTCCTACATCAGGCTTACTGCAGGAAGCCTGTTTCTCCCTCTGCCTATGTCTCTGTCTCTCTGTGTCTCTCATGAAGAAATAAATAAAATCTTTAAAAAAACTAATAATAATGAAAATAACTAACATTTATTAACTGCTTCACACAGCCTAAGCACAGGCTAAGCAATTTATTTGCACTTATCAATTTTATGTTTATCATAATTATAGGAGGTGGGTACTACTATCATGGGTACTTTGGTGGGTACTTTACAACTGAGGAAACCAAAACTTCAAAGGGATGTTGACCACCCTAGGCGCTATACAGCTAATAAGTGGTAGAGTCAAGATTCAAGCCCAGATCTTTCTAACTCCAGAATCTAAGTATTAAGCTAGTGTTTCCCACGGCATCTCCAGAATGAGATCTACAGTTTCTGTCCACAGGCATCTCACGCTGTAGAAGGAGAAATAGATGTGTAATTATAATTTAATGCAAATGGGGAGTATCATGATGGAAGCATGGAAAAAATGGGGCCAATCCCCTCAAATTGGTTTATTGGTTCCTCCCTGAGGACCAGCAGCAAATTTCTACTTCTACCTTTGCTCACTGAATTTCCCCTGGCTAGAATCCCCACCATCTTCTCTCAGTTTGTCAAATCACACTGTTAGTTTAAGGCATATGTGCTTCTTCGAATCTTCTCTCACCTGTGGCAAATGCTGCTAACCAAACATGAAACTTGTTCCTGCCCAACCCGGATTTACCTGAGAATTCTTTTCAGTATAGAACATCTGTTTTTAATTGATTAGAGATGGTCAGTAAGATAAATATATTTTGTGTCTCAAAGCTAATGTACTTCGATTCATTTTATCAATGAGGCAGTTAAAACTTGATGAGCTGGAATAACTGGCCTGAGATCATGTGGTGAGTCAGAGATGGACGTGGGTCTAGAAGCCAGGAGACCTCCCTCCCAATCCAAGACTCTTCCTCCTGTCCCATACCCTCCCCATTCTTAGCTGACCTGTGTGGTCTCTTGCCAATCATGAGAAACTACAATAAATAAAGTTCAAGTATACAGAGAGGGAGAAGGAACGTAAAATGCCAATTACTCAGTCCCGACAGACTGGGTGCCTACTTGTAAGCTACATCAGGCTACACCTACAGAAAATGTCTTTAATTAGAGATGGATTCTTATGAAAGGTTGGCAGTATCTCTGAAGCTCTTGTTTGTGTTTAAGTGCACAGAACACTATGCATTTATATCATTTCCATGCCATATTTGAATTGAGGAATATTCAATATTTATTCTTTGTCGGTTACTGAGTAACATGCTGCTCAACTTTTCTATTTAGTAACACGATTTATTTGTTTAATTCATTGCTGCATTTCCAGTTGGATGTTTGAAATATAACTTTTTATATTTAACAAAAATAAATGGTATTTAACAAAAATTTAAACTTACAAACAAAGGCATAGGAGTTATGTACCTATAAGATAAGGCCTACTCATGGACATTTAATTCCATGATATAGTAGAAAGGACCTTTAGAACCAAGAAGATTAGAGTTTGCACCAAAATTCTGTTCTTGTTACCGGTGTGACCCTGTGGTCAGTTAATTAACCTCTCTGATCCTGGTTCCTCATCTCCCTTCCGAGATGCAAGATTGATGCAAGATGAGAAAGGCCATATTGTATCTGACATTTTTTGTCTTCTGGCTAAAAGTAGCATCTTTTTATCTACTTATGTTAAGGTAACGATAGCCAATAGTTAGTAAGCATTTACTATGTTCCAGGTCATATGGGCTTCTTCATGTGGTCACTGTTCATGTGCTAGTTTAGGCTTCCTCACTGTGCAAGTGCCTATGTCTCAAAGGCAAGCATCCTGTGACCTGGCTTGGGCATCACATAGTATCACTCTGCCAGACTCTGTTGGTTGGAGCAATCACAAAACCCATTCAGGTACAGAGGGAGAGAAATAGCCTCCATATTGGATAGACAGTGACAAAGTTCTGGAAAAACATGTGGGACTAGAAATATTGCTGGGACCATTTTGGGAAAATATAATCTTCTCACAGAATATATATGCCATGAGGACAAGAAATCATGCATGTTTTGTTCCCTATTTGGTTCCCTTGCCTTAGGGAGAACTGATTTACATTAAGTGCCCAGTGAATTTTTGTTGAATGAATGAATGAATGCTGGTTTGTAAGACCTGTGAAGTTGTCTAATACCTTATTTCATGGAAGATGAAGCTGAGACCCACTGAAGAGCACAGATCTGTGCAAAAGCCAAGCTGGGACAGGACCTGAGATTCCTGTTTCCAGCCTCATGTTCTCTCCACACCCAAAAATCTGCCTCTCTTGGATGAAGTTTCTGGGAAAATCAGAGTAAAAACCACATCATGATTCAGTGTCTAGCGATAATGACCAATTTTGGAGCTCCTGGAGAGTTCCTGGAAGTAACAACCATTCTCCCAACAAAATATCAGTACTATAAATTGCTACTTGTTAAGAAACTTGTGGGAGTGCACCATATTCATAGAAATAGCTGGAAACTGAGAGAACAATTATCACAGAATTGATCGCCCATGGCTCAATCCAATGAAATTCAGATTGTCTTATGTTGTGAGGTGCCAGTGAACCAAATACTGTGATATTTTAGAAAGACCACTGATTGCCTTCTGAATAAGATTTCAAGCAATTTGAGCCAAAAAGCAATCTTGCATGGGGCTCCTAATGGAATTTTATGCAGCTCCTGTGCAATGTATGTTCAGAAAGTAACTGCTAGGCTGGTTGCAAGATTTTTGTGTCCTGGTTTCAGAAGACTTCACAGTGTTTATGTCATGCAATTAAACCAGTTTATTATCAGGTTAATATTAGGTGATATTGTTAAATATCATCTAGAGCAGAAAGAGAATAAATCGAAAGCCAGAGTAAAGCATGCAACAGTTCCCACTTAGTTCCCATATTGATAAGATGAAAGGTAAACAAGACACAAACTTGTAAGCAATGGTAGAACAGTGGGTAAACACTTCAACTTTGCCACTAAGTTCCTGGCTCACATGGTCCCCTCCATTATTAACTATATGACCTTACGCTCCCTATCCTACATTTTCTATGGAGATAATCATAGCATAGCTTCATAACACCATTTTAATATCATGAAAATTAACAAGTATGAAACATTTAGGACAGTGCTTGGAACCTAACAATTGCTACAATAAAGATTGGTTGTGATTATTATTATTATGCATGAGATTCATCCATCTAAACATTTGATCATCTCCCAACAAGGAATTGTTGGCATTACCAGCCACTGATTAGCAGGTGATAGAGCTAAGATATGAACTGCAAAGTCCTGCACCCAACCTTGATACCCTGAAATCCTTCACTAAGAAGATTATTTTCCCTTCCTGAAAGCTGCATTTGCAGTTAACATTCATTAAAAAAACTATCCATAATCGGGTCTGATTGATCATTTTCCTATAGACGCTGGCAGATGTCGAGGAGCAAAAGGTGAACTTCCAGGATCCAGTGTCTAAGGTTCACTGAGCTGAAAAATTTCTCTGAAATGAGGCTGTGGGGGACAGGATGAAATGAAGCAGCTCAATGGATACTCAACCCTGGAAGAACTAAAGCTTGGTGGGAAGCATGGGCCATCTGCCTCTCCTTTAAAAAATACAACTCTTATTACTACTGTTTCCCTGCCTTGTAGTAGCTGGGTTAATGATCTCTTCTCTATTTGCCCCCTTATCTCAGTTTAGATGGACAGAGGGCATACTTGTCCTGACTTCTTTGCTTAGTCCTTTCTTCATATAGGGTTGCTGTTGAGAGTCTAAATGTAACTTCTTGCCTCTTCCTACAGAACCAATTCCAGAGTAAGGGGATAGGGACATTAGATTGACATTGAGCAGAAATCTGAGGTGTCCAATCCATATTCCTTAATACAAAATTTTATTCACCTCTCTTACCTGCTAAGTATTCCATTGTATTCTCATAACAACCTTACGAAGTAGGTACTATTACTACACCCATTTCATAGATGAGGAAACAATGGCTTCAAAAAGTTAAGTAAGTTGCCTAAAGTAGCACTGGAGGAACAAAACTAAGATTCAGACTGAGGTCTGCCCATCTTTAAAGCTCATGTTATTAAGATCTGGGTGAAACTGTGTCCATAATCCAGAATTCTCTGGCCCCCATGTGCCTTTGTGACTTCTTCTCCTTCCCTCATGCTATCCCAGCACACTGGCTTCCTCATTATTCCACGAAGATACACCATTTCTCTAGCTGTTCTCTGAGTTTGGAACTTTTGTCCCCCAAGAACTCAATCTAACTCTTCATCTCAAGTTTTTGTTACATTTCATCTTTTCAGTAAGAGATATTTTGACCTGTTCAAAACTACAAACTACCTCCCCATCCTCCACCCACCCTGAGCTCCTTAGCCAACTCAACATTTTTCTCTTTTCCAAATACTTATAACATTCTTACTTACTATATTATTTACTTATTTTCAGGTTTAATATTTCCCCTTTTCTCCCACTAAAATATAAGCCCCGTGGAGTGTGGGGCTCCTTATTTAGCTCACTGATGTATCCCAACTGGCAGTAACAGGCACATAGTAGGTGCTCAATGAATACTTGCCAGATGGTAATGAATAGCCCTTCCATAGATGCATATTTGCCTTTCTTCACTCTATCTCACTTCTCTCTTCTTATCCTTAGAAGTTTTCACATGCCTGAATAATGTCCCACAAAAATCTTGCTAATATCTCTCAGTATTTATTTGGAACTTTCCACTTACATTTGTATGTAGAGTTTTCCTTCCTGGTCTCTCCAGTTTTCTTTTTTCCTTCCTTCTTTCTTTCTTTCCTTCCTTTATTCATTTGTTCTAAGATTTTGTGGGCCACCTGCCATATGTCTGGCACTCTATCACTTCCTGGGGATGAGAGGATGAAAACTATAATCTTTGACCTCTAGATCACTTACTGTCTTAGGTCAGACTCACCAGAAGGAGACTCCAAAAGTGGGACTCCTTGCAAGTAATTTATTCTGTGCTCTTAGGAGAAATTAGTGAAGGACTAGGGAGATCAGAAGAGGGGATGGGGTAAAAGCCAATCACAGGTGCCATTGCAGGCAAAATCTGTCTCAGACTGGTCCTGTTAGTCTGAACTCTAAATTATTTCTCATCATTTGCCCTACTGGAGGCAGGAGAGCTAGGTTTTCATGCCCCATACCAGGCAATACTAGGCAAAAAGGGTCCCCCAAGCACTTCCATCTCTCTACCTAAAGCAGCTGTGCGGGTTCCAGGCCAAAGAGAGCTGCGGGGTGCTGGTTCACACAGCAGACAAGGGAGGAGAACATGTGGGAAAAGGGGATTCTAGGGGACCTGGGGGAGACAGTGTCCATTCCACTTAGTAATCTTTAACATCCAGTTTGGTACTCAGTTGCATTCTATTTGATTCTTTATTCTATCTTCCCCATCATACTCCACACCCACCTCTGTCTTTCATTTCTTCCTTCCTCCCTATAGATACATGTATTGAGTACTATAATGTACCAAGCACTGTGTCAGGGACTGAACATCAGCCCTGAACATATGGAGCGCATATCCTGCTGCTGTTTATTAAACCATGCTATGTATCATTATCACATGAATGTCTGTAGTCAAAATTACCTCCCCTCAACATCTATTCTATTGGATACTTCAGCCAATTAAAGAATGTTCCACAATCTTTCCCTAAAATATAGTTTATTTCATCTTCTTAGGTGGCCAGCATATATTAGATTGCTTAGAATTCCCTCTGGTTTTGTGTCACCTAGGGATTTGTACCAGTCATTGACAAAAATGTCACTAGAATCATAAAAGACGTGTATCTACACGTGGACTTGTTGGCATAGATGCAATTAAACAGCACTTGGGGAACCATGTGCTTAATCTACTCCACTTCTCTGTATAGTGCTCTGTCCATTATTTCCTTTCCTTTTTTTCTGAATTTCATGACAAATCTTGTCAATTCATTTGATACATTCCAGACATGCTTTATATTTAATAGTCTCCTGACTCCAGACTGGTGGTTTTTGTAAAATTTCTTGGGGCTTCCCCATTTTAATCTAAACTGCAAGTCAACTCCAAATGAAATTTCTTGAAATTTAATCTTCTATTAATTTATTTCTTAACACCACCAATCATTTCTTTCTCTTTCCTATCTCTTCAATTCAGTTAGATGATAATGATACTGTATTTAAAAATAATATTTCCATTTCAATGAAAGTAGGCAACTGTTACGATTTTTTTTTGCCAAAATATCTTGAAAATGTACTGTTCGACAAGAAAGACAAATATCTCTCACAAGCTGTATATTTACCCTTTCATTCTCTTTTTATTATAAGCTATTTAAACAATTAGGAGGATAGCAGTGATCCTAGGAGCAAATAACATCATCCAGCAGGTTGAGATTCTCCTATGACATGTGGTGGGAAAATAGGTAGGTGCAGATGTTTTGAAGGTAGAACATTTGGACTAAGATAACCGACTCTCAGGGAAAGCTAAACAACCCTCTTAGAGTAGTATTCAGACCTTACAAAATAACTAATAATGATTTCCCAGAGCATATTTATAATAGTAACACCTATATTAAGTGCATACTTATTTGTAAGTCAGTCACTATGCTAAAGGTTCTACATCTGTTCATTTACTTAGTCTTCACCTCTCTGATGTAGTTACTGTTGTATTCTCAATTTCAGAGATGAGAAATCTGAAGCTGAGACCTGTTGAGAAATGCACAGGGTGACCCAATCAGCAAGGGACAGGATGAGATTCAAAATGAAGCTGTCTGATACTGCTGCCTGCTGTCTGAATGCCTGGCTATACTAACCCTATATATTTTTCCTAAATGGCAGAGGGTTGGAAAGATAAATTAATTATTAATTTCCTAGACTTCTCCCACTTTTAAAGAAAGGAGGAAAAAACAGAATTTTGCATCTTTATTCATAAAGAACTATATTATTTCAGCTATCTAGTGCCCACAATAATGCAGAGTAACAACCTCAAAACTTCATTGGTATGTGATAATTACCATTTATTTGCACTCATAAGTCTATGGGTTAGCTAGGTGGATCTGCTGATCTGGGCTGAGCCCAGCTGTTCTAAACTGGGTTAACTCCTGCCTGTAGTCTACTGGTGAGTTAGCTAGGGGCTGCCTGAAGTAGAATGGCCTCTCCTCCATGTGATCTCTCCTCCTCTGGCCAGCTAGACTGATCTCTTTGTCAAGGTCAGTTAGGAGTCCAAAGAGGCAGTGGAAACTGCCTTGAGCCGTTCCACTTGACAGCAAACTGTCTTGAGAAGGCCAAACTCAGAAACTTGCTTAGTCTTCCATATACTATTGGCCAAAGCAAGCTACACAACCACCTATATTCCCTCACAATTCTGAGAAAGCCAAAGGGTTTAAAAAGAATGCCACCTTTAACCTCTAGCACCCTCAGAATGACTATGAACAAGAGGTTGTCAAATCCCAAATCACTTAAATAATACAAGACATGAATATGGGCCTGAAACCAAGACAGCCTTGAGATTAAGTGAGGGAGCCAAACATGATTCCCTCTCTTGGTAAGATATGCTATAAAGTCACATTGCAAAGGCAATAGGTAAAAGGAGGCTGTGAATGTGGGTCAAAAATACAATCAACCCTCCATAAATACTTTCATTTTTTTTTCCATAAATGTCCTCTTCCTGGCATGCAAGGCCTTCAAGACTGTTTTCACCATGCTAATCTGATATTATTTATGCTTTATGTTCCAACACGAGCCTTCTGCCCTGGTTAGCTCAGGGTCTGACCTTTGCCTCTGTAACTCCCAATATCAGCTCCCAGGAGCAGTGCTGTTCTCTTCCTTCTCACCCATTCTAGACACCCCCCCTTCCTTCCAGTCTTGTCTCAATTCTTACCACTCCCCTGTAGCTATCCCAGACTTCTCCTGAGCTCTCTGTACCCTGAATACTTACCAACACTGGATGATACTAAAAATCATTCAAGTTGAGTATGCTTCTGAATCTAGGAGTTAAATAAATGTTAGGCACTATCTGGAAAATTTTTTAAAGTACACTGCCCATGCCTAGAAGATTGCAGAGAAGGAAGACCACAGAAGGAAGCAATATATAATACTTTGGCAAAGTCTCACAGTCAGAACAACTTGGGTTTAAATCCCTGGTCACCTATTTATAGGCTGTATGACTTTGGACAAGCTACTCAAACTCTCTGAACCTGAAATGTGTGATCTGTTAAATAAAATACTATATCTTAGAGTTTTCTAGTACCCAGCATAGTGCCTGGTATATAGTACTCAGTAAATGTCGGCTACAGCTATAGCTACCACAACTAATTATCCCCTTATATCACTACTTTATTCATTTTCTACTTTTTCTCTAAAATCCTTTGGCTGGAGGAGGTAAGTCAAATTCACCAAGCCATTCATTAAGCCTCTTTATTTTGACTATTCTGGTGAGTTACACTAGAAAGAACCTTTGCTTGTATGATTAAACTGTTATTCAAAATGTCATATTTACTAGTTGGAAATGGGGGAAATCAAATCAGTTTTTGTGGTATTATATTTAGTCATCTTGCCTTGTTTAATCACATTTAATTGGGTTCTAAATGACAGTTTAACCTTAACTATTTGGCAGTATTAATCATGGTGATTGATCACCTCCAGAGACTTAAATCTTCCACGAGCTCCTAATATGAGCAACATCTTTTTGGGATAATATATATCTTTCCAAAAGATTGTCACCTACAGATAATTGGAAGCACATCGGTGTCCTGAACCAAAAGAGTTTATTAAAAACTTTACAGTGTGCAACATGTTTAGCTTAAACCCAGGAAAGAACAAAATAGTGCACAGAATTTCTCATCAGCTAGAACAGGATTGTATGCTCAGCAGGGCCAAGGGCTATGATATTATCAACAAATATATATGCTCAACAACAGCATAGTACCTGGCATGCAATAGACCATAAATCAATAGGTGTGGGATAATTAAATGAATGAATGAACTAGAGTATAATAAAACCCAAAGTTTCTAATGAGAACAATATTTCAGGTTTTAAGCCACTCTGAATCCATTAAGGATCAAGGCAGGATATTAATTAATTTACTAAAATCCCCGGTTTATAGTCTAGTGGCTCACTCAAGAAAAGGAAATCAGATTAGATTATAAATAATTACCTTAACAATCTTCCTCTAGGGATTTCCCCTCTTTTAATCTATACTACACATTGTCTCCAAATTAATCTTCCTGAAATTTAATCTTTTATTAATTTATTTCTAATACCACCAATCATTTCTTTCTCTTCCCTACTTCTCCAACTCATACATCAAGTATTTCAATTAGACAATTAGACAATAATACCTTCTATGTAAGGGTACTATTTCCATTTCAGTGGAAGCAGGTAACTATTGTGATTCCTATACCCACTGTAGAAATGTCTAAAATGTACTGTTTGACAAGAAAGACAAATGTTCTTCACAAACTCCATATTTACCCTTTCATTCTCTTTTTATTGCAAGCTATTCAAACACTGAGGATAATGGTGATCCCAGGAGTAATAAGTATCATTCAGCAGATTGAGATTCTCCTGTGCCATGTGGTGGGAAAATAAGTAGGTGCAGCTGTTTTGAAAATAAAACATTCAGACTAAGATAATGGACTGTCATGGAAAGCTAGACTTTTACACCCCCCTCTTAGAGTAGCTTATTCTAATAAGACCTTATGAAGGGGTGCTTGAGTGGCTCATTCAGTTAAGCAGCCAACTCTTGATTTTGGCTCAGGTCATGATCTTAGGGTCCTGGGATTGAGCTCCATGTTGAGCTCCACACTCAGTGGGGAGTCTGCTTAAGGATTCTCTCTCCCCCTCTGCTCCTCCTCCAGCTGTCTCCCCGCCTCTCTCTCTCTCATTAAAATAAATAAATAAATCTTAAAAAAAAGAGAAAGACCCTAAGAAATAACTAGTAACCATTTCCCGGAGCATAATGTTTATAATAATGGTGATAGTAACACCTACTATTTAGTGTATATCAGTCACTAGGCCAAAGGTTCCACATCTATCCTTTTTTAAGTCTTCTCCTCTCTATGTAGTAGTTACTGTTGTAATCTCTGTTTCAAAGATGAGGATCCTGAAACTCAGAAACGTTGAGTAATTTTCCAAGCTGACCCACATAGTAAGCAGCAGAGTGGGCTTCAAAAAGTAGCTGTGTGACACTATCTTCTGCATTCTTAATCCTTGGCTCCATTGACCTCATATATTTTCTCTAAATAGAAGAGGGTTAGAAAGAGATACATCATGAATATTTCAACATTCCTTCTTTTATTTATTCTATACGTATGGAAACACTCTGCACTAGACATCATTGATCACTCTAATCATAGATTGAGGAGTGTTGACAAAGGAGAAAAGGAGTAAATGCAAAAATTTTAAGCACTAAACATGTATCATGTACATGCTAAGTGCTTTCCATAGTTATTTATTTAACACACCAGCACTACCCTTAATATGTACCTGCCACAGAATAATTACCACTGAATATATGTTGAATAAAATAGCAAACTAATGCTTCAGAGTAGGAAGCATCAAGTGACAGACCTGAAGGAGGGGAGGTAGCAAAGGAATCTCTCTTTGATACTTTCCACAAAATTTGTACTACTGATTAGTAGATCAGTAAAGCTGTGAAAATACTCTTCATGAACATGGATTGTTAGATGGGAAAACAATAATGTAAAAATGTGAATTTAGTTTTTAGACTGTAGCTTATGTTTGTGTCTATAAATCACTAGAAATAATGTCCAAAATTATGTTAGTTAAAATATGAAGTGTGAGTGGGATCTGCGGCAAGATACAGAGAAATATGATATGAGCATTTGACAAGTCAGGGGTTCCAGAGTACAAAGAAGATGGCTGGAGTGGTCTCATGGACATGAGGTGATGATGGGAGCCCTATTCAAGGGAGAGAATCCAAACACAGGGACCGAATCTTACCCAATGGCAATAGATATAAACTTGAAGCAAGCTTCTAGAGAATAGAGCAGATCTAATGAGTGTTTTGCCCGAAATCCACCACAACATGCTGCTTCTCTCTGTCTCCCAGGGTAGAACCACAATTCCTTTGCATACGTCCATATGAAGCCATCCAATGCAAAAATGCAAACACTTGGCCCACAGTCATGCATTCCTTTTATCTCTACTCCTTTCTTTTTATTCTCTGGTAATATAAGGGTAATGAAGGAAAAAGGAAAGGAAAAACAGCTGTCTCTAGTTTAGATGGTTTCATTCCTAACTAAACTTGGGTTGATAGCAAATAGCTACTAAAGGAACAACTCAGAAAATAGGAAGGACTTTGCAAGTCAGATCCAGGTAAGAAGTCATCTTCCCATTTTACAGATGAAGAAATGGAGGCTCAGAGAGGGTAAGTACCTTGCTGGAGATCACACAGGTGAGTGGAAGAGTTTGAGTTTGAGTTCAGATATCTTTGCCTCCAGAGTATATGCTCTTATTTAATGTAAAGAGAATATAACAGAAAGCTTTCTAAAATAAATGTTCAATTTAGAGTTCAAGGCAGGGCTTATGGAGAGGTGGCAACCAAAGTCAAGCACCAAGAGGGATTATGGACATTCTCCTTTGGCAAGGACGTTAGTACTTAAACAGTGAGAGCTAATGCAACAGATTGAAATGTGGAGCTTGCCTGTGGGATAGCACCAAATGGATGGTTTAAAGAATGCTGTTAAAGGAAACCACTATCTATTTATAGATCACTGAAGGTGGTGGGGGAAACTGTTTCATATAATATGTCATGGTGGAGTAAAACTATTTGAATATTTTGAAATTGGAGCTTAAATTAGTTGTAAAACTAACTAAAACAGAATTAAGATAATATGCCTAGCAGAACAAAGATATTACCAGCCAAAAACATCCCTTTCTTGGTATCATGTCCTCCTCCAGTCAAAGGATTACTACAAAGAGGATAAAAACTGAAACATAATTTGCCAGGTCGTGAGAGTCCTAGAAAATATTTTGTCCTCATAAGAACCACAAAAAACCACAAAGCACAAAAGAAGGAAACAATATGATAACTCAGGCCCACTTCAAAGAAATAAACTTTGATAAAATTCTAGGTTGATTAAAATCTTTTTTAAAATAAAGAGAGACTGGGAAATTATCACAAGATGTAGGAAATTTGGGACCATACCTAGAGATGTGAGAGGCATAATGACTAAATGTAAGGCCAATCCTTAAATTGGATTCTGGAACATTAAAAAGAAAAATGAGTGGAAAAACAGGTGAAACCCAAATGAAATCTGGAGTTTAGTTAATAGTAATATGCCAATGTGGGTTTCTTAGTTGGGACAAATGTACAGTGATAATACCCAGGGGGGAAAATGATGAGTGAGGGGTGTACAGGAACTCCCTGTAACTGTTGAAACTTTTTGTAAATCTGAAATTATTACAAAAAATAAAAAGTTAGTTTCAAATACCCTTGATAGCTCACTGCGAAGTTTTTATAATGATCTTTCAATGTTCTCTTCCCCTACCACCATAGCAACCTGCTTCTGGTGGCAAATGTTGGGGTCACAAGAGAAGAGGAAAAACAAGCAGGCAAATGTGACCTTGGTTCTCAATCAAAGGGCTTCACCTCTAGAATGCACTTTCACCAGTTTGTCTTTCATTGTCAGCACTTGATATCTTGGGATCTATAACACGTACTCATGAACATGGAGCTATTCCAGTTTGTACTCCTGATTGTCTTGACATTTAAGGGTATTGATCAGTCCATAAGTGTTGTGCCTGGTTTCAAGAATCCATGATCATAAAAGCATTTATATTACATAAATGTATACATCCCATAGAGAGGAAGGCCAAAGCTTTCTAAGAAAAAGGCAATGTGGGCAAGGCCCCACCCAGATTTATGGATATCTATAAAGTTAGAAAAACTGCTATGGTATCTAATTTAGAGATCAAAGTGGGAAGAAAATTATTGGTCAAGTTCAAGCTGACTTCAAAAGAGTAGAGGGAAGACACAAAAAGTTTTCACATCTGGGCAAAATCTAAAATACATTTAGGATGTTGGATGATGTTTTCTGAAAATTCTATTATTTAATATCAGCTAGTTACCAGGTCTCCACTATGTGCTAATGGCACTCATGTATATATACGTATGTATTATACACAAATATGTATGATTTCTTTTCCTTAAAGAGTGATTAACACTTTTTAGAAAAAACGTCTATAATAAACTGCCTAACAGAGGCAACCAATTTGCTGAAATGTATGTGATACCCCAAAATGTGAGATTAAAAAAACTATAGTGAAGCAGAATTCAGCATGAGCAGACGGAAGTGTGTGAGTTCTAACATGTGATAGACATCCAAATGGACTTCTGTTTTTAAATGTAATGTGATAGACAATTTTCCATGTTTTCTTTTGTAATGTATATGGGATTAAATAGGGCACATACTCTTCATCATTATGTATATATGACTCTAACTCTCACTACAAATCGATGAAAAATATAAAGACTAAATTGCCCAAGCCAAAGAATTGAATCAATATAATATTACCTGAAAGCCAAAGAATTGAGTCAATGTCATATTATCTCATTTTGAAATATTAAATGAAGTATTTAAAAAAAAGAAAGAAGAAAAGAAAACAAGGGGAGGTGAAGAAACATAGAAAGAGGGAGAGAAGGAAGGGAGTAGGGAAAGGAGAGAAGACCAAATCTGCTAACAACCAATACTTCTAAGGGCTTAATTTAATATAACAGCATTTCTTCTCCCATTCAAAATGGTTATAGCAGTGTTCCTTTTCTGGGGGAAAACACTTAGCTATATGACGTTTTCTAAGATGGAAGAAAATAGAATAGATTTGTCTGTGTGGTCTTTGTTAAATGGTAACCATTCAACTGATTTCATTGAAAATGCCATCATGAAGGAAAACTTTAGTAGACAACAGCCCATTCCCTCCGTCTTCTTGAGATTTGTTTCAGTCATAAGATGTTAATTCTGAAGGTTAGAAGGACATTAGCAGTACCTATGCTAGCATCCCAGATGACTCTGGCATGAAGCAACATGCAGGCATCATCTTTGCCTTAAAACACTCCTTTCCCTTTATTATTGAACTTATTTTATTCGATTTTTAAAAAGCATAACATGCATTTATCATAACAAGTCAAACAAAAGCTTTTAATATGCCCTTCCTCCAAGCATCCCTTTCCTTATCCTCCAGGTAACACATCCAATGTAAATAGGTTAGTAGATATCATTCACATGACATCTGTACTCATTCAAACATGTAAAAACATAAGTGCTCATAAATAGCTTTTGGATACAATATTTTACAAAAATGGGATCATATCTCTCATTCTACTCTAAAATTTGTTTTTTTTTAAAGTTCTATCACATTGGGGTGCCTGGGTGGCTCAGTTGGTAAAGTGTCCAACTCTTAATCTTGGCTCAGGTGTTGATTTCAAAATTGTGAGTACAAGCTCAGCGTGGAGCCTACTTAAGAAAAAAAAAAAATCTATCACAAACATCTTTCCAGGCCAATACAAACAGATCTAATTTATTCTTTTTTATAGTTATGTAGCACTTCATGGTATAAATATGTCATCATTTAATCAACCAGTTAACCATCCCTCTATTAGCAGACATTGTTTCCAGGTTTGTTTTCTACTACAATGTTATGGTAAATATCTATATCTATGTATTTGGTATCTACATTTTTATATAAGTAGATATACATAGATGCTTTATTTCTTTAAGAGACATGCCCAGAAATGAGATTACTGGCTCAAGGAAGCAACCCACTTTACAATCCAGATGTAAAGGCAATTATAACTGCAGATATCCATTTCTCTCTTAATATTTGGGACACTTTTAGAGTCATATAGTAACCCAGAAAGACAACAATCAACAGAATCCAAAGTAAAGTTAAAAACTCTCCATATCATAGGACCAAGCAAAGTCCCCAGATGAGCTTGGTGGAAAGAGCTTTTCCAGAAATTTTGTAAACGAAGATATGAAGGTAACTTCACTAGGTTCTTCCCCATCATGCCCCCTTTTCACTATATGACAACTTCTTGGTATGGAGAATAAGGAAAAGAGGTCTCTAATAGTACTTAGCCAGGGTACTTGCCTTCTCCTTGGAATGCTGAGATTATTCCTATTTTGAAGAACCAGAGTACCTAAATGTTTAAAACAAACAAAACAAAACAAAACAAAAGGAGAGAAAAGAAAAAGTAAGACTGGACACTTCTTTTGTTGGGGAAGTGGCAGGGGCCTTTGGAAATAACAGCTGTTTTCTAGATAATTAGTTAGGGTAATACAAATAACAAAAGGAAAGCCATTATTTATCTGTTGGATATTGTAGCACACTTAGACCTCAAGACCTCAAGCTTACTAGGGAAAGGGGAAAAGGTCATTTTCTTAAACTGGAGCCCGATCAAGATATTAGATTCCTTATGACAAATATCAATTCCTTTATGATTATTGATGGTATACCTCCACAGAAACCTGTGAAGAGTGATTAGCCTCTGTGACCTTTCCAAATACAGGATGGAAAAGAATTTATATTATAGAAACTGTAGCTGGAACTTAGCCACTTCTGTTCAATGTAACAGAAACAAGTTGGGCTAGAACTCAAGAGATATAGGTAATTTTGAGTAAGTCATGTAAACTCTCTGAGTTTTCATTTCCTTTCAGCAAAATGGAGCTAATACTGCCTCTGGTCTCTTTACCTCACTGCATTCAATAAAATAACATATGTGGAAGAACAATGAAGCCAGTATGAGACTAAAAGTTGATGGGGCACCTAGGTGTCCCAGTCAGTTGAGTGTTGGTCTCTTGATTTCAGCTCAGATCATGATCTTAGGGTTGTAAGATCAAGCCCCAAGTGGTGCTCCATGCTGGGCGTGGAGCCTGCTTAAGATTCTCTCTAGCCCTCTCCCTCTGCCCCTCCCCCCAGATCATATATATATATATATATATATATATATATATATATATATTATCTACCTATTTATTTTAGAGTACCTGCATGCATGTGAATGGGTAGAGAGGCAGTGGGAGAGAAGACGACTCCCCACTGAGTATGAAGCTCAATGAGGGCATGATGTCACAACCCTGAGATCATAACTTGAGCATAAATCAAGAGTCAGACACTTAACTAACTGAGCCACCCAGGCACCTTTCTATACCAAAAACAAAAGAAGAAGTCGAAAACATGGACTCAGGAGTCAACCAACCTCTAACCAAGCCTCTAATCAGGCTTTCCTGATTACTTTTGGGTCATCTTGATTCTATTACTCGCCTTCTAAGCTTCAGCTTCCAAAAAGGGGATACCATACCTACTTTTATGACTTTATGAGAATGAAATGGGATCCTACCTTCCAAAGTTTAAGCATAGTGTTGGTGCCTCATGAGCTCTCAATAAATGAAAGCTGTTACTTGCTTGGAAACTACCACTTAATGTGGTAATTCCATAAGAAAGCTCTAGCTCTCTTTGAAATCAGTTAAGCACTTTCTTCCATTCAGTAGCTGCTTGCTTTCCTCTCCTGAGCCCTCTGTTCTTGTTATGGCCCATTTGCCCTGACTCTGAGAGACAAATAGGGGCCTTGGTACTAGAATCAAGGCTGCAGGAAAGGGGGTTGAGAACAGGAGATCCAGCCTGTGGCTTAATTGGAAGCCAAAGCTCAGGAGCCCCAGGCACCTACACAGGCCACAGCATGAACACCACATTAACTCCTGATTGCTCTGTAGCCCAAAGCAAACTAAGAGATCAAAGAGCAGCAAATAGGACTGGATATAAGTAGAGAAATTTCCTTCAACTTACTTCGAAATGAACTATGTGGGTTTGGGGGAGTTAAGGAATCAGCAGATGTATTCCCTTGTCTTGGCCTTTTACTAGCTGCCATGTCTTCTTGTTTTCTACCTATTGTCCTCAAGATTAGGAAGTAGAAATTATTTGTCTGAATCAGCCTTCCCAGGACAAATATGGATGTCAGTTTGTATTGGGCCAGGCTGTAACAGGATCATTCTATCTAGCTCTGGGGTAAAGGACAGCTCTGGCTTTAAGCCATGGGTAGCAAGGTCATTCAAGGTCAGAATAATTCTCCTATGAAGGAGGTTGGATGGCCCTTGAAACATGATGATAGATCAGGGGGTTGGGAGACCCCTCTGGAGGCATGCAATCTATAGACACTAAAAATAGTAATAATTATTATTCAATATTAAATTTTCATTTTTTGCTTTGTAATTCCCTTCCTTAATCTGTTAAATACTACAACCTAGTTGTCATTGTGTTTTGAAGGGCTAAAAGAAGGGCCTGTGGTCATGTTTGGAATGAATGAAACAAAGAAACACATTACAAGATGATACATTGACCAATGTTGCTCTGAAGATGTAGTGCAAGGCAAAGAAGGATTTGAGAGGTATCATAAAGTCTCCAAAACTGATTTCAGCATGTCCCAGAAATTATCTAAGGAGATCATGATCTTTTGAGAATTGACTCAGAGTACTGTCTTGTTGGTTTTAAGCAGAAGGGTGACCCTGAAGAATGGAAAACTATGGGTCACCTGAGTTATGTAATTATTGTAATAGTGACCTCAGTAGCTGCCAGTTCTTGGCTGTGCTATGTCAAAGACATCAGTACTAATATGAGGTAAGCGGCATTAACTCAATTTTATAGGTAAGGATCAAAGTGCCATGCCACTTATCTGAGGTCCTCTTAGATATGTGGTGATCTGGGATTCAGACCCAGGTCTGTATATCTCCAAAGACTGGGCTTTTCACCACACAAGCAGTATCCTATAGGATATCAAACCCAGACTTTTATGGCCAGCCCCACCTTTGTCAGGGTTTCCTGCCAACAGTACAGCCAGATTCCCTGCTTTAAAATTTCCAGCAGAACTTGAAGAAAGGGTGACAGTTATGAGCTATAGAGTCCTGCCTTGTATGACTGTAGAGATGCCCAGAGCAGACAGTGTGTAAAGGGAGTGGGCATGGAAGAGAATGGCTCACTGTGAGGAGGGAATGGACTGCAAATGGGGAAAAGAGGCCAGCATGGTTGGTAGGGATCCTCTAACAAAACCAGTCAGTTCCTATTCTTCATATCAAGATTGGAAATACCACTTAGAATTCATCTACTACTGTCATCCCAATAGAATTTTCTCTTAAGAATGGAATTGTTCTGGGGATCCCTGGGTGGCTTAGTGGTTTAGAGCCTGCATTTGGCCCAGGGCATGCTCCTGGAGACCTGGGATCGAGTCCCACATCAGGCTCCCTCCATGAAGCCTGTTTCTCCCTCTGCCTGTGTCTCTGCCTCTCTCTCTCTCTCTCTCTCTGTGTGTGTGTGTGTGTGTGTGTCTTTCAGGAATAAATAAATAAAATCTTTAAAAAAAAAGAATGGAATTGTTCTTTATCTGTACTAGCTGCATGTGGCTATTGAGCACCTGAAATGTGACTAAGGAACTGAGGAACTGAATTTTAATTTAATTTCAAGTAGGTTTAGTTTAAATAGCCACATGTGGCCAATAACATATTGAGACTATAGGTATAGAGCATCTCTCTGCTGTAGGGTTTTGTCAAAATTGTGAGTCAAGGAGCTAGATCTCTATTTCCATGTTGAGATTAACAAAAATTAGTACACTTTTGGGGGCACCTGGGGGCCACACTCAGTTAAGCATCTGACTCTTGTTTTTTGTTTTTTAAGATTTTATTTATTCATGAGCAACAGAGAGAGAGAGGGAGGGAGAGAGAGAGAGGCAGAGACAAAGGCAGAGGGAGAAGCAAGCTCCGTGCAGGAAGCCCGATGTGGGACTCGATCCCGGGTCTCCAGGATCACACCCTGGGCTGAAGACGGCGCTAAACCACTGAGCTGACTCTTGGTTTTGACTCAGGTCATGATCTTAGGGTCATGAGATCGAGCCCTGCGTAGAGGCCAGAGTCAGGCTTTGCTCTCAGAGCCGAAATCTGCTTGTTTCCTTCTCCCTCTCCCTTTGCCTCTCCCCCGCCCCTCCCCACCCTTCAAATCAATCAATCAATCTTTCTGTTTTTAAAGATTTTATTTATTTATTCATGAGAGGCACAGATAGAGAGGCAGAGACACAGGCATAGAGAGAAGCAGGCTCCATGCAGGAAGCCCGATGTGGGACTCGATCCCAGGTCTCCAGGAGCATGCCCTGGGCTGCAGGCAGGCACCAAACCCCTGAGCCATCCAGGGATCTCCTAAATAAATCTTTAAAAAATGATGAGTACACTTTTTAGGAGAAGCTGTGAAGTCTGACTGCCTTGGCTTGAATCTTAGCTCTTTCATTTACTGTGTAACCTCTCTGTGTCTGTCTTGTTATCTGTAAAACAGAGATTAAAAACCCTACTTCATAGGGCTGTTGTAAGGATTAAATGAATATAGTGCCCAGAATATAGTGAAATAATAAGGATATAGAAGTGAACAAGATATATTTCCTACCCTCAAGAAGTTTTTTACTACTGCTGTGCCTTCAGGACCCCTATCCAATGAGTCTAAATAATACACACAGACCAGTACTATGACTCTAAATGGTATGTATAGATCAGCAATATTTGCTGTGTGTATGTGTGTGTGTGGTTTTTTTTTCACTATACAGATATATTTAATCAACATTAGGTACACAGTTTATAAAAGAATAAAAATCTTCTCGAGAGCATAAGACAATAGAACCAAAGACAGGTGCCATTATACAAATGGAATGAGTGAACAAAAGACTAGGATTTTCAAGCACATTTATATTACACAGTTTTGAAACTACTGACTCTTTGAAACTGTAGAATTGATAGAGGATAGTTTGGAGACTTATAAGGCAATTTTACACGTGATATTTATGTGTGGGGAGAGAAGACTTAATTGTACATAACCTGTTTTAATGGACATGACTTAATAGTAGAGTCAGTATTCTGTGCGTGCATGTGTGTGTGTGTGTGTGTGTGTGTGTGTGTGGTAATACCTAGCACAGCACTTGGCATATGTTAGACACTAAAAAATAGCAATTTTTTCTTGTTGAATGGCATCATGTGATATGTAGAGGTAGAATGTACCAAATTTTTGCTGCAATCTTGGCCTTCTTCACTGAACTCTCTGGCAGTACAGACAAATGGTTCCATGCATGATAAGGTTTTGTTTGTTTTTTTGCTTTGCTTCTCTTGGCCATATTTCAGCAGCTACATGAGATTTGGTAATGTGATCACTCTGGGGGTAGTGGGTATTTCCCCAAATCCAGAAGTCCCTCAGGGGACTCATAATCATCATTTGTTTTGCCTAATTAAGTTGCATCTAGTAGGGTTGTTTTTTCTTTCTCCCCAACCTCCACTGATTTTCTTCTGAGCCAAACATTTGTTTCCCTTGGAGAACCACACCTTGCCATCACAATTTATGTCTTTCAGTGGGTGATTCTGACTCTAAGAGTGGACAAGTGATTTTGGATTACCTAATCAGAGCACTGCATGCCCTTGGCCATGGGAATTGGGCATACATGATATTTGGCCCAAATCAATGCAATAAAGTTCAAGTCAAAAATTTTGGGAAACTCTTGGGGAAAAAAACAATACAGTAAGAACATGGTCTGGAATTGCCAGAGAACATTATATAGAGGCCTGACCTGAAGTAAAGTCAATGCAAAGCAAAGCAGAAGTGAAAGAAAAAGGGACTGAGTCTTGATGACTTACTTTTCTTGAGCTCTGGAGCAATTGTGCCTAAAGCTCTATTGCTGGATTAGTTTGGTGAGCCCATACAATCCCTTTCCTTGCTTAAACCAGATTGAGTTGAATTTCTGTTTCTTGTAACCAATTTTCTCTCTGCCATTTCCTCAGTGCTAAGAGTGTTGTTCCCAGCAACTCTGGTGAGTAGAGGCCAAATGACCTGCACCCACCTTCTCATGGTAGCAGCCTCTGGAGTTCTAATCATAAAAGACCAAATGGCAAAAGTCATTCACATGCTCATGGCAGAAATTTTAATGATGTCCTGTGTGGGGCTGACCCTAAGAAGGGATTCTAAAAAGGGCCTTGCTTATGTAATTTAAATTCTTAAAATAACTGCAGATTGAGTCTGAGAATCCCGCTGGGGCTCCTGACTGCCTAACCTGGGATGAAGAGGTCAGAGTGTCTCAGTGAATGAAAAATAGGCTGACAGCAAAATAGGCTAAGAACAAAATCATCTCTTATCCTCGGCAGAGCATAAGAGTGGGTCAGGACTCCAAGTGGCAAATTAGTGACTTTGCATTTATTTAGCGACTTCTCAAAAATACCGTTAGCAGCACAGGAGGAGAGCTGACCCATTTCTGGGTCTGGAATCAATAGACTAATAAAAGTAATCCTTAAAAATAGCTTTCCCTTCTTAAAATACAGTTTCCATTGAGTAGCACCCAGAAGAAAATTTTTATCTGAGCCCTGACTCTTTTTTCCATGGTTGAAACAGAGTTAGACAGAAGCTTTAGTGTCCTGGGAGGTGATTTGCCTGGATACTGTGCACAGTGGTCCTGTTCTTGAGTGGAGACTCCAGCCCAGGTTTCCTAATTCTCTTTGGTGAGGCAGCTCCTCCTGCTCCTTCAGGTTGGGAAGGGGGCAAGGCCATAGAGGCTCTGACTGATTTTGCCAAAAGGGATACATCTGGTGTTCACATCCTATTTCCATCAAATTGAAACCTGGAACCCAGAGACGGAGAAGTAAGGTCTGGAGTGCCAAGAATGACTTGGAACAGAGCAGGGAAGTCTTCTGGGAGTGGCTGTTTAGATTATCCTGGGGCTGAATGGAGAGAAGAGAGAGAAAGGAAACCAATCTTCAGAAAATCCAAATCTTTCAGGACTGGTTATGATTTATGGACAATGTAATTTTCTTGGGCTTGGGTATTTCCTCATTCTAACTCTCCTCTGGTGTCCAAGGGAAGCTTCCCATGAAGGTGTGATATTCAAATTTGACTAAAGGGGGGAAGTAAGAAAGGACATAAATCATGTAATTCTCTATTTTTCTTCCCACCTCATTGTCAGAGTAATAGGTCCTGTTTTTCCCTAGTTCATGGGGAGACTTACCTAAGCCATTATAGAAGCTCCAACTTTCTTTCCAAATTCAACTCAAAGTCACTTTCATGAAATTTGTAGTTACTACTGTTTGTGGACTTTAAAGGCTTGGCTGTCCCTCATGCCACCCCTGATAGCAGCGTGCTGTGAGAAATATTTTATTATAGACCGTAACCTGCATTTTTGGTAATGGGGATGGTAGTTATTTTACAGTCATATCTTTTGAGCTCTGAGGCTAATTAATGCCCATGGGAGGGACAAAGGAAAAATGAAAAACAGTTTCAAGTTTTCTTAACTAGAATTTAGAAATGATGGGAAATAGATACTAGAAATTATTAATGGGATATGGAGTACAAAATTATTAACAGATGTAAATTGAACCAAAGGGTCTTTTTAAGGAAAAGACAGGGTAAGGCAAGAGTTGTCCATAACGGTATTTGAATGGTGTCTCCTGGAAGCAGTAGAAAAGTGGCAAAATGACCCCACAAGATCAAATATCTTTATTTGGGAGCCCTCCCTTAAAGTAAGGAAATTATGAATCAAAAGGAGAGCCTTGACCTATGCTCTTGTTGATAGTTGCTGGAAATTGGAAGAAAAAAACTGCATGATGATTACAATGACATCTAGTAGATACATTTCTTAACCCTTACTTCTTAGCCCTTAGAATGATCCTATGAAGAAAATACCATAACAAAGGAAGCTTGTGACCTGAAACATTAAGTGACTTGCCTAAGACACATGGATTTACCAGCTGTTGTGGCTAGATCTGCATCCAGGTTACTGTGCTGGTGATAGCCTTTCTAATAACTAGAATCGAAACTATGAGCAAGAAGCAATCCTAGGAGCTCTTCTACCCTATAGTGTACTGAGGTGTCTAACAGCACAAATTCAAATCAAGACCATAAGGCACTTGTTAGTAAAAAAAAAAAATAATAATGAGAGGAAACACATGCTTGCCCAGATTAAGCAGGTACCCCTTGAATGAACATTGTGTTCATCATCATTATCATCAACATTTATCATTGTGATCATTACTATTATTCCCCAAATAGGGCAAATTTTAAGGTTAATCTTAGAATTCTCTAAAGCTAACAATGAATGTCTGAATTAAAAATAGAATAGAATAACAAGGCAGACTGTAAATTGCTTCGACTGCTCTAGGAAATTTCTGTATGGATTATCTCAGTATTAGAGAATGACAGAGTAGGGATTTGAACCCAGGCCAGATTCCAGTATCTCAGCAGACCCTTCCATATACAATTCTGCTCTTTGCCCTTGAGCCTCTCCTCACATAGTTCTCCCTGCCCAGGACTCCACTTGTGTTCCCCCTCTCCTTTTATAAAGGTATCACCTTAGAACATTTCCAGCACTATCATAGAGACATATTTCTTTTTTTTTTAAAGATTTTATTTATTTATTTAGTCAAGAGACACACACACAGAGAAAGAGAGACAGAGACAGAGAGACACAGGCAGAGGGAGAAGCAGGCTCCATGCAGGTAGCAGGATGTGGGACTTGATCCCGGGTCTCCAGGATCACACCTTGGGAGGAAGGCAGTGCTAAACCGCTGAGCCAACCGGGCTGCCCGAGACATATTTCAAAATAAAGATTCTCCCCAGTTCACCCTTTTTGGTATATTTTTCATCTCTCTGACATTATGGACCATAGCCTATTGTCAATCCCACTTTTCTAAGTCCTCATCTAGTTTTTAGAGCCCGACCTTAGTGGTCCTCCTAGCTGATAATACTCAAGGCTGTTAGCTCTATCCTTGAACCTTCCAGAGAATTTTTTTTTCTATTGCTTATATTCCCAGATAGACTGTGAGTCCCTTGGAAGCAGAACACTTGGCTCAAGATATAACACAGAAGCTGGTACATAATAGGGGCTCAATGTGGCTTCAATAAATCAATGAAAAAATGATTGAACTCTAAAGTCAAGAGTTACTTAACAAGTGTTATTAGAAGTCCCCATATACCTGCCATAAATGGTAAGGATTACCAAAACCTCAAGTCACAACATCTAACGTAAATGACAACTGATGCTGGTCTCAGTGGTTAAAAACATATCCACATTTTAATGAACAGAATTGAAATGCCTTTGAGGTTCTGGAACACACTTTTAGGGTGCATCCACCAGAATTCTTGGCTTATTGTAAGGTTTCACATGTAATTCTCGTCACTTAGCATCCCCAGGCTTAAAAATTGGCTCATGCTGAAAGGAATCTCTGGGGTAAGAGAAAATCCTGATTCCCTGATATGTTCCAACAGGGACAGAAGGATTGCAGTCTCATTTCCTGCCAACTTTTAAATTATGAATATTTTGGTATGATGATAAGTAAGTGAAACAAGTCTAACAGGGAATCAAATAATTGAGGAACATGAAAACATAGATTATTGTTTCCCTTTTCTTTTTCTCTCAAGTTTATTTGTTTGGCCTTTGCAAAAGAAAATAAGGTCAGGTGGAAAAAATATTACTTTGGGAAATTTAAGTCTACAAAATCGTAATAAAAGGAAATTTATTCTCTCTTACTCGGTCACACTATCCAAATGCATAACTCTGCTCTGGTTTCTATGGAATTATGGACAAAGTATTTGATTAAGACATCTTTTATGCTAAAAAAGTCACCCTGCTTGACCCCCCAAATACCTTTTCAGATTAGGTAAACTCTTCAAGGGAACCATCTCTTTGAAATATTATTAGTAAAATACAAATGGGTTTAAAAAAATTCTAATTCAGAACAATAATGAAGGTGAGAACAGACTTCCTTTTATGTTTCTGGAGTAAAATAAAAAAGCTTAGATTTTATGGCATTTTAGTAATCTAAAACACGGTTTTTGTTATGTTAATGAAACACACATTACTATTTGAGGACTCACTATATTTTCCTTTCATACAAAAGCACTTTCAGAATCCAGACAGATTAGGTTAGTGCAGACTACCTTTCCCATCACCATTTTATAAGCAAATCTTCCAACATCTAGCATATGTTAGTTGAATTAATGAGAGCAATAAACAAAGAAACCAAGATTAGCAGTGAATGCACTCAATGGAAAACTTCATCTTACTCTAAAATCTTCTCTCCTTTTTTGTCATTTGAATGTTATTGCTAAATATAAGATAAGAATGCTTTCTTGTATACTTCCCTTTATGTTCCACAGACTTTATGTTCACAGACTTTCTGACTCACCCCTATTCATGATCAAACACAAATTTCACAAAAGATTTAATTGCATCTAGACTTTAATAAATATTCTATTTGGGATCTGCAAATAAGACTATAGGAAGGTGGGGGAATCTTTTTGTTATGCAAATACAAGCTAGTGGAAGCTCTTTCTGAAAGCTATTTAGCTGAGCCCTCAGAAAGCAATGTTTGAATGGCCTTTTCTTTCTTTCTTTTTTTTTCATCCAGGAATGTCAACCTCATTACAAGTCTGGTTATAACATCCTTATTTTGTGGCCACTTGGCAAATAAGTTCTTTTGCGATGAATTTTGACAAAATGTATAATAATAACTCCATGTTTTTGCATAAGCTTTTCCAAGTGAAGTACTTTATTCCAGAGAAGGTAAAGTTCTTGAAAACAAAGTGGAATTTTTGTAGAAATTTCTCCAACAGGACCTCTCCTCTCTGCAAAAGGCAATTGCTAGATATATCTTTTCTTTCGGTCTACCCATTCAGTGGGACACAAATTCATCTATAGTGTTGATCATTGCTTTCATTTCATGAATATATGCCAGATACTGCTCTAAGTATTTTAGATGAATGAACTTGATTCACCTTCCCCTGCATTATTGGTGCTTTCATTGCAAAATTTAAAGTTGAAGAAATGATGGTCAAAGAAATCACTGTCTTTTTTCCAGGCCACATGGCTGGTAGAACCAGAATTTGAATCCAAGTTTAAATGCAAAATTTCGTGTTTTGGATTCTTGGTTTGAGTATCTTCTTTCTTTTTAGAAACAACTCAGTTAATAAAACAGGAGGTACCTAGACACGTTTTACTCAGTGGATCATGTCTATAAGAACTAAAAAAAAACAAAATTAATAAAGAAACCATGGCAATAACAAAGGTAATTATGAGGCAAAAAAACCCCACCAAACACCAAACACCAAATATTTGACCCTGGGACTATATCAATAACTATGGAATATAAATTTGATATGGAGATATAAGAAGTTTACCTTTATCATCTAGATGCCAGTTAACCTGGGAAAACTTACGTAAAAACACAAACTCTTATCAGGCTACTGTTTTTCCTATTTTTTTAATATTTGCTTCTTTGAGAGATTAATTTTAAGTCATATATTTTATGTCATGAATATGGGCATAATTTGAACATTTCTCAGTTTTCATCCCCCAACTAGTAAGATGTCAGCAAGGAACTGAAGACTCACTTGCCCTGAATATATGATTGAGCCCCATGACGAAGTTATTCCATGAAGTCATTCCCACTGGCTATCAGGTGACTAGAGGTTATGCACATGTATGGGTGGGAAAACAAATGATTACTCAGTTTTATGTGATTACTCAACCTATTGCCTGAAGGCATTATCACACATGTGTTGTTTTCCTTTCCCACACATTTTCTGAAGTAATCAAATGGGTTATGGCCACTGCAGGGTAAATGTGCTGTTTTAACGTTTTAATGGCTGACAGTACAAAAACGTACTGATGACTCATAGGAGTCTCATTTTGTTGTAGAGTATAAATAATAATGCAAAGAAAGATAAGGCTTTATGATTTAGGTCTAACTTTTTGCAGTATCTCCACTGTGAGTTGACGTTGAGTGCAAGAATATTCTTTAAACATTTATTGCATTTCTTATGATGATTTGATTGAAATGCAGATTGACTTTCACTAATTTGGGGAAACTCTGTATATAGTCATTTTATGGCATGAAGTAATAATGCTCTGCAAAGAAATGAAGAAGAGTATCTCCATGGCAGTTCATGTGCCTGTTCAAACACACTCCAAAGGCTCTCTTTAAAATTCTAGCCAACTCTTCAAGCTTTGCTACTTTGCTCCATCTTTCACTTAACTCTCCTTCTTATGTATACTTTCTAATAATGTAAAAGCAGAACCAAAATATCAGCATGGGTAGAACATGGATGGGGGTGAGGTATTAAATCTACACTGGAAGAACACAAGACCCACTCCCTCCAAGACCTCTGTTGTCCCTCTGATGTTGACTCTCATAGACTGTCAAAACTTCCCAGGGTGAAGTTGCCTTTCTTTTGAGGAGCAAGAGGTTTTTTTCACTAGCCTTAGTAAATAAACCATTTCCCCTTCCCTCCTTCCAAAAAAAAGGGCCTTGCTATTTGGAATAAAATTTTGTAATAGTTATCAACAGCACTGCCATCTCTGCTGACATCTATCGAAAGCTTACTATGGGCTAGACTTTGTTCTAAGTACATATGTGCATTAGCTCATTATCTCCTTCAAGACATTGCCAAGAAAAGTGCCAGAATTCCAAATAAATATAATGATAGAGACCCACTCTTAAAAAACAAATACAGAGGGTGCCTGGGTGGCTCAGTAGTTGAGAGTCTGTCTTTGGCTCAGGTCATGGTCCCAGGGTCCAAGGATCGAGTCCCACATCAGGGTCCCCTTAGGGAGCCTGCTTCTCCCTCTGCCTATGTCTCTGCCTTTCTCTGTGTGTCTCTCATGAATAAATAAATAAAACAGTAAAAAAAAACTAGTACAGAGATTCATCTAGATTTTTGGTTGCAGGCTAATCAGGGAGCTATAGCTCAGCTAAAGCCTGAGCCACTTGGTGAAAGGTGGTAGCTTGGATTATGATCTTGCAGGGGAAAAGGCAACCTTCTGGCTCTGCCAGTGTGTTTTCCTACTTCCTATCTCCTCTTCAAGAAGAGAGCATGTTAATCAGATTTATTATGATATATGCCAGTTGAGGCGTGTTTATGAGTGGGCAGTTCACTGTGCACTGAAGAGCTATGGCACCCATGTATATATCTTCATTTTCTTTTTCTGTGTGACTGGAGTGACTGGATTCAAGGCCAGTAATCTTGGGGCATGCCTAGTTCTCTCTTGTTTCAAGCATGCCTAATGGTACCAGTTGTTATTTCATCTTCCTATATCTTGAAACTTGCCAGAAAGTGATAAAACATCAAAATATGAATTCTGGATTATAAAAGTGGAGATTCTACTTAAATATAAAGCCTAAAATATATGTTTCACTTGAGCATTATCAGAGTTCTGTGCAGGGAGAGTATTAAGCCCTGGCCTAGTAATCATCACAGTGACATTGTGATTTGTATACTCACAAGTACATGGTTGGAGTATACCAAACCCTGTTACAGGTGAAACTTAAGTTCTTATAGAAGTCCATTGCTCCTCATGGTAAATCATTAGGTATGACTTGTAAGTGAAAAATAACAACATGTCAACTTCTCCCTAAATATTTTTTTGGAAACACACCAGGCAGGAAATCCCTATTGATGAAAGAAACAAGAGAAGAGTAGGGAGCTCTTACAGACAATGGGGTAGAATGGGCCCACTCTACTATGGAAACAGAGTCAGCATCACCGTGAGAAGAAGAGAAAGAAGAAGAGCATTCTTATAAGCAGAGCTCAGGCCTTTATGTATGAATTTTCCTTTGCTAGTTTGGTTTGCCACATAGGAGACCAGATCTAATTTAGAACATTTCCTCCAATGTTTATCTTTATAGACCCCTAAACTAGGTGGTAGTATCAGGACCCCCTTGATCAGGACCCATTACATTTTCACTTACTTTCCCTTCATTCACCAACCCTTTCTTAACCTCTTTTCCCTACTCACTTTCCTCCTCCAAAAGATGAGGTATCCAAAAGACTCATATGTTTTAGGGTAGCCAAAATTGAAGGAACTTGCTGTTTTCAATTATTTAAAACTGAAAACAAGCTTGTTAATATAAAAACACCCTGATTTCAGTCATTCCTACTTATAATCCTCAGAAAACTTCCCAATCTAAAGCTAGTGTGTTTTGTGAAAACAATTAAATATAACCCAGATAATCAGCCCAGAAAATCTTTTCAATGAGGTGAAGACATAATGATAGCTGCATTTACCAAGGTAAACCAAATTGGAGAATTTGGCAAATCAGGCAAATTATGTACCTAATATATTATATAGCAAAAAATATGTGGGTCCTTTTTTCTCTTTCATTTGCTGGCAGGTCGCCATATCCATGTCAATGCAAAAGACTCAGTTCTCCACTTAGTCCATGTAAAACACCAGCATAAACTGCATTTCAATCTATACCACATTTAGTTTCCACTTCTATTAAAAGAAACAGTATATGTAAGAAATGTGATTACCCTTGTGAATAGTTGGTTTCCAGAATTCATGTCAAATATTTATTGTAAAATATATTGTTCTGTTTTTCTTTTTTATGTTAACTAATAAGGTGGTTTTCTAAAACCAATTCCTGTAAGTAGTATTATTTATCATTCTTAAACAAGTTTTATTGCCTGGAGTGAAAGAAGATGTTTTTGTGTGGCTTGATTTTATTATTTTTAGTCTTGTGATTGTCCTTTAATTCCATCCTAACTCACTTCATTTCACTTTAGTAAGAATTATCATATGATAAAGAGTAATGATGAAGAGTAGGTTTATCAAAGAAAATAAACCGTTTTCTAAGTCCCTGAAAATACTATCCAAAACAAGACAGGGATCAATGAGATAAATAGGCAAATATTCTATTATTTAAGGATCTATTCTTGGATCATTTGGTGTTTTTAATGTTGTTTTTCCTTTTGATTATTTGTGCCCAAGTTCTAGTCATCTCATGTATTTTATTTTATTTTAATCTCATGTATTTTAAGTCCTTCTGCTATGAGTTGAAAAAAAGCTTAAACCTAAAATCTATTGAAAAATACTTAAAATTTTAACTCCAGTATAGTTAACATACACTGTTGTATTAGTTTCAGGTGTACAATAAATCATTAACAATTCTAAACATTACTCATTGCTCATAATGATAAGTATTCTCTTAATCCCCTTCACCTATTCCACCCATCCTCCGACCTCCCTCCCCTCTGGTAATCATCAGTTTGTTCTCTATAGTTAAAAGTCTGTTTTTTTGTTTTATTGGTTGTTTCTTTTTTTGTTTGTTTTGTCTCTTATTCCACATATAAGTAAAATCAAATAGTATTGGTCTTTCTCTGACTGACTTATTTTACTTAGCATCATACTTTCTGGGTCCAGCCATGTCATTGCAAATGGCAAGATTGCATTCTTTCTTAAGGATAATATATAATATATATATATATGTGTGTGTGTATACATATATATGTCTCACATTTGTTTTAACCATTCATCTATTGATGGACACTTGAGCTGCTTCCATAATTTGACTATTATAAGTAATGCTGCAGTAAACATGGGGGGCATATATTTTTTCAAATTAAGATTTTCATATTCTTTTGGTAAACAGTAGTGGAATTACTGGATCATATGGTAATTCTATTTTTAATTTGCTGAAAAATACTTCTAATATAATGTCTAACTTAATGTTCTTGTCATTTGAAGGGAAAGGAGTACAACTGTCCTTCATTTTACAGAGGAGGAAACTGAGTCTGAGTCATTAGGTAATTTTTCCAGAAGAACTCTGCTCTTAAGTGGCAGAGGCAGAACTGCCTAGGTTGAGAGCCCAAGCATTTAACTTGACAAAGGCATTCCATAAGGTTTATATTTCTTCTTTTTGGTGCTTGTGAGCTATTTCTAAAATTTTAAAAATAAAAGAAATATTGATTGGAGAGGATTATGAGATGATTACATCTAGATAATATGAAATTTGGTAGGAGATTTAAAAAAATAATTACCGAACTATCTTCTAATAAAAAACACACAAAAACATTAACATGGCCATTAAACTCAGTGTTATTTGATTGTTATATGAGTGACATACAAGAGTGGTTGCTTTTCGCCAAAGCATCTATCAGTTGCCAATGACTCCGATATTTCCTCATATGTGTCACCTTTTACACGATCACAGCAAACACTTGAGAGGAGAATGGTCTAGATGAGAAAACCTTGGGTTAATGTTTCAGTTGTTTCTGTTTCCTCTGGACTTTACTTTTAGTGGGTGGGGTTTTTAAAAATTGATGTTATAACTTCTGCTTTCATGATATGGTCTCCAGATGACTGACTAAATTGTATTCCATCACCTTGAGGTTATTCAAGTTTCCTACAAAGCAGAACTAGAGGTAGAGGCAAACATGCAAGCATCTAAAATAACTTATTTGAGAATAATATATATACTTGTCTGTATCAGAATCTATGGTAGAGTATATTTAAAAATAAGAACATGGGTGTTAACAAAAGGTGATAAATATTAAGATCCTTTGGATGTGTTCTGGGATTACTTTCATTCTTGTTCATCAAAATTTGTATCTAGGAAAGCCACGAGTCTTGGCTTAAATGTCTAAGGATTTCTGGTTGTCGTATCTTATCTTCAGCCGTAGTGAAGAGCTATAATATTCCCAAGGACTTTGAATTAACTTTTAGCGAAGAAAAAAGATATCTTTAATACATGTACACTTCAAAAGACAGGAATGCACACCATTTGAAAAAAAAAAGTAAAAGTATTTCTCATAAAATCTGTTTTAAGTCTCTGATTAAAAATTCATGGGGAGAAAAAAATTCATGGGGTGGGGGGACAGATTGAAAAGATTCTTAGCTTTAGCTAAGCAGTGTTACATTTATTTTTTTTAATTTTTATTTATTTATTTATGATAGTCACACAGAGAGAGGAGAGAGAGAGAGAGAGAGAGAGAGAGGCAGAGACACAGGCAGAGGGAGAAGCAGGCTCCATGCACCGGGAGCTCGACGTGGGATTCGATCCCGGGTCTCCAGGATCTCGCCCTGGGCCAAAGGCAGGTGCTAAACCGCTGCGCCACCCAGGGATCCCCAGTGTTACATTTAATACCCAAATCATAGGCTTATATGACTAACAAAACACAGACAGTGAGTTTTGTTTTTTAATGAGTATAATTGGGAAAAATATCCCACATAATGCCAAAGGAGTTTGAAAAAATACAACATAAACATAACTTTTTTATAGCAATTGAGAAGTTCCAAATGGTTCTGAAGACAGAATTCATGGTCACTCTTTTCCCAGTGTCTAATGTGATAATACTTAAATGCCTAAGCTTACTTGAAGAAATATTTAACTGGTAAATGGCCTTTGTTTTGGCCTTCAAGATCACGCCCTCCTCAAATCACCATATTTTCTTTAGATAATGTAATTCACTTTTGTGCCCTAAACATGATCCCTCCACTTGACCAAATGCATTATTATTTCAGGTTCTTCTATTCTCTCCGCTTCTCCCTCATCTACCCATACCCTACACTTTGTACCTTAAATGGTCCCTTGTTTTATCACTATGGATTTGCAAAGTACATTTTCTACTTGTAATATCTTCTTTGTCCACCATTCATTCATATGGTTCCTTCCTTTAAAATTTAACTCTCTCCTTTGAGAAACACAGGATTCTTTTCCATTCCCAGTTATTTCATTCATGCAAGCTTTTTAGCAGTTTACTAACTTGGATTTGTTGATCTGTTGCCTTGAAATAAGTGCTGCCAATCTTTTTCACATGTTTATATTGTATCTCCCAAAGGAGATCATAGACTCTTTAAAAGAATGTTTTTTTTAAAAAATTCCATCTACCCCAAGCAGCTAGAACAATGTTCACTTTGTAAAAAGGTGCTGAATAAAGATTGTTGATTGATTGGCCTGCTGTGTTTTCTGTTCCAGGGAAACCAATAGCACATGATATGAACATCCTTTACTTCTTTAGAATAATTGAAAATTGAGAACTGTACAACTGTAATAATTTCCACGTTGCTGGATTATTTGTTTTAAATTGATACAGAATGTGTGATGACCACAGTAGTTATGTCCTTGAGGTGGGTATGGTGGTGAAGTCAAACATAAGCTTTACATATATAACTTAATTCAAAACCTCAAACAGAACTGTTAGAGGGATGTCTGGGTAGCTCAGCGGTTAAGTGGCTGCCTTTGGCTCAGGGCATGATCCAGGAGTCCCGGGATAGAGTCCCACATTGGGCTTCCTGCATGGAGCCTGCTTCTCCCTCTCTCTCTGTGTCTCTCATGAATAAATAAATTAAAAATCTTAAAAAAAAAAGAGCTGTTAGAGTTAATCTGAAGATAAATGTTGTTTCTGGTCCCTTTTTAGCCCTCAAATTAATGAGAAAGCTTTGAGTATCAAAGCCTGCAGTAAACCTCATGGTAAATTTGAAAATACATAAAGACAGCTGTGATGTAAACTTTAAATTCACGCTACATTTTTATAATAACTCCCACGAGTATCTAGGAATAATTCGAGCATTAGAAAATGCATAAATAAGGGGGTGGGGGTGGGAGGAGGTGGAGAAAGGTCTCTAGATAGCCTAAAATCCAAGGGTGGCGGGTGTTGGTTTGCTTTCAATCCATCTGCGGGTTGCTGATTAGATTCAGCACGCTGGCCAGCTCCCTTGTCCGCCGGGTTTATTGGCCTAAGTGAAAGGAGCAGGGGGGAAGGAAGGCACCATCTGCTCCTTTAAATTAATAGATAACCGAGAAGCAGGGATGCAGACTCTAAGAGTCAACATATCGGATGTTGATGCCCGCCGAGTTCTTGGGGGAGTCTTTGTCTGATTTCAGGGTCCCCACTCCTCCACCCAGATCCTCCGGCAGCCAGAAAAGAGAAAGGGCTGAGCAACCAGAAACCCCATTTCTCCGGTATGCTTACCTCAGCAGAAAGTGTTACCAGTTCTTGCAACTGAAGACTATTCATCATAGCTTTTGCGGGGTAGACAAGGGCGGGGCTTCTACTTAAATAGTTTAGCTACAAGGTCCATACACCGATTCAAAATTTGACTCTCTTTTATTTTAATGAGTGGGCGTATGTCAATCGCTGGAATCAAAGTTTATGCAGGTGGGACAAACCTGCTGCCAAGCCCCACAGCCCACAAGCCCCAGGTGTGAAGAAGCCTGGAAAAAGGAGACAAACTCTTTCTACGTATGGGATCTCACTGACTTCCTCTCCTCCTCTGATTTTAGCGTCTCCAAACAGACCGCCCACTCTTGGCTAACAAGAAGTCATTACTGGTGTGTGTCTCTCTTCCAATTCTCCAGGAACTTTTTTTTTTGTCCGAGGGAGGTGAGAGGGGTCGAGGCAATGAGAACGGGGTATCAGGAAGGCAATTATTCACCAAGGGGAGGAGGGGGGGAGTGTGGGAAAGCGTCAGGGTCGGCTCTGAAGCTCTGAGACTTTGGGCCGCCCCCCGCCCCCCCCACCCCTACCCCCCACCCCCCACCCCACGCTCTCCGGGCTCCAGCCTTCTGCAGCCACCCTTTACGCAGCGGACACGGGAGAGTTAAGCCAATAAACACGTAAGCGCCGCTCCCTCCCCAATCGGCAAGATGCCTCTTAGGCTCTTGGCTGCATCGACAGCTTGCAACACTCGGCATCTTTTCTGGAGGCGCCTCCTTCAGCGGCTGCAGATGGTATCCGGCTGCGAGCTCGAGGCTCGCAATTGATTCTCCCCCTTGCCCACCTCGGGTCCACGGACGCACCTCTCCCTTCCCCTCCTCCCCTCGCGCTCCTGGGTCTGAGCCCAGCTCCCGATCGCCGGGCAGAGGCAGCAGTCGCGGCGGCCGAGGCTGAGCAGCAGCGCCCGCTCCCTGGTTTGGGGAGAAGCGCCCACCCGGGGGAGCCGACCCCCCAGCTGCCTCCAGCGCCCCCCATCCTTTTGCAACCCCTAGCCCAGCGCTCCGAGGACCACCCCCCTCCCCAGGCGCCACCATGCTGGACCCTTCGTCCAGCGAAGAGGAATCGGATGAGATCGTGGAGGAGGAGAGCGGCAAGGAGGTCCTGGGCTCGGCCGCGTCCGGCGCGCGCCTGTCCCCCAGCCGCACCAGCGAGGGCTCGGGCGGCGGCGGCGGCGCCGGGCTCGGGGGTGGCGGCGGGGCCGGCGCCGGAGCCGGGGTGGGCGCCGGCGGCGGCGGGGGCAGCGGCGCGAGCAGCGGCGGCGGGGCCGGGGGGCTGCAGCCCAGCAGCCGCGCCGGGGGCGGCCGGCCCTCCAGCCCCAGCCCGTCGGTGGTGAGCGAGAAGGAGAAGGAGGAGCTGGAGCGGCTGCAGAAGGAGGAGGAGGAGAGGAAGAAGAGGCTGCAGCTCTACGTGTTCGTGATGCGCTGCATCGCCTACCCCTTCAACGCCAAGCAGCCCACCGACATGGCTCGCCGGCAGCAGAAGGTAGGCGCGCCGGGGAGGCCCGGGAGCTGCGCCGGGACGTCGGCAGGCGGGCGGGGCGAACAATGGGAGCTGGCGGCGCAGCTGGCGAGGAGGAGCGGGAGCGGGAGCTGGAGGAGGAGGAGGAGGAGGAGGAGGAGACCGCGCCCTGGGGAAGGGGCTGCCAGGCCCCCCTCCGCGCCCCGAGCGCGCCTAGACCTGCCCGGGACCAGCGGGGGGCCTGGCCCTCGGCGCCGTGCGAGCCCACCTGGGAGCGCTGGGGCGACCGGCGGGCAGGTGCCGCGCTACGGCCCGCGAGGCGCGGGGGGTGACTTGCAGCCCGCGGCGCCCGGAGAGGCCTTGCTCGGCTGCCGGGCTCCCGGCACTCTCCAGCGGCGAGCGGCTGCGCTCAGCTCCGGGCCCGCCTTCCTGGGCGTGCGCTCGGCGGGCGGGGGCACCCGGCAGGTGGGGGCACCCTCGGCCCGCGCAGCCGACAGAGCCGCAGGGGCAGGCGGGAGAAAGCCAGCGGGGAAGGCGAAGCTTCCAGGCTCGCCGCGAAGGGCGCCCTCCTCCCCTCGTCGGGGTCAGCTGATCCCCACTAGGGTCGTCTAAGGGTCTCCGGGCTCGGGCCTGATGCGCCCCCCCCCCCCATCCCTCATCCCCTTCCTCATTGGGAGCCAGGGCACGCCCTCCGCTCCCTCGGCCGGGGTCAGCTGCTCCACCTTCCTCCCTCTGACCCTCTTCCCTTCCCAAGGTGACTTCGCCGCCACCTTCTGGCTCTCCGAGGCCCTCCAAGCCCAGCCGCTTTGGGCTTGATAAAGTGCAGCTGCAAAAAGCTTCGCAATTACAAGCATCAAAAGCTTTTTGTGTCTGAGGCTGGGGCAAGGCTGAGGACTGCCTTTGATGTGAGAGAGAGAGAGAGAGAGAAAAAAGTGCCTATTTCTAAGAGCTGTTCTCCAGCCAGAGGAAGGAGGGGGAAGGTTCCTGCAGGATAGGGCAGTGGCGGGATCCTAAGAGGAGGTCAAGTCCCCGGTTGGAGTGAGTTAGTGAAGAAAGTCAGCATTCCGTGGCCTCTTTTAAGTGAATTTGCCAATTCTGTTTTGAAAGAATAGCCAGGGATGCCCCCAGAGGGACAGTTTCTTAAAACAGTGAATTTCTTGGTTGCTATCACTGAAGACCGAATTCCATGCTGCTGTAGTAGTGTTAGGCTTTCCTGTATTCATCCACCCTTATCTTAAGTGAGCACAGCTTTCTCTGTTTGTTTTGCTTATACGTGTACACACACCACCCGGCACTGATGATTTATTTCAGCTATTGCAAGCTTGGTTACCAGTTTTATTAAAAATACAACTCATTTCCTGGTTAGGGAATAGCAGGTGGGCTACACCACTTTTTGCCCCTCCTCAGTGGCCCCTCGCTCTTTCAGCCTCTGTTGACTACGGTAGACAAAAGTATCCTCAGATCATTAAAAGTTTTTGGATTTTCTAGTAAGGTTGGGTGTTGGGTTCGTGTACAGGGCCTGATATTTCAAGATTCAGCTTAGAATTATGGTGATTGTGTCTTCAAAATCTATTAATAACAGCACCAAACAGAGATGTCCTATTCCTTTGGCAATGAAAACTGTTGTGATTTAAAGGGAACATATAAAACAAACTTTATCAGCCATAAGGCTCTAGAGCTCTGTCCTTTAAATAGAGGCTAAAATTCAGCACTGGAATAGGGAGACAAATCCGTTCTCACAGTGGCCCATTTCTCCCTAAACAGAAACTTCAGTCACCTGAAAAGATCATCATGAGACTAAGTTTTTCTGGTCTGATGGCATGTTTTACCCGAATCGATTCAAAACTGTGGTTTTGAGGGGCAAGTGGGCTAGGTTTTTACACATGACCTTAAGATCAAAGAGACTACAGGACAGATTGATAACACTGGCATTTGGTCAAACTATTTTTAGTTATTGCAGCAAACTAGTGCTAAATGCATAGTGGAGCAAAGCTGCCTCAGGGCTGTTGGCTATGCTGGGAAGCTGAATATCTCTCTCCTTATTACGAAAGAAAACCAGCTTTTCCATTTCTGTATCTTTAAGTTTTTAATGTCTTTCTGGAAAAGAATGTTCTATCTTTCTCCCAAGTTGAAAGCTTGGAACTTTGATGTATTTTTTTTTCAATGGGCAAGTGCTGAAAGTGACAGAAATGTTTGCATAAACATTGTGGTTAAATTTAACTCTAACCAATAAGATTGATAAACCAAAATTAGTCTTGAAGAAATATAAACTGGCTGTAAACTATACACAAATTTATAGTACAGTAGAAATGAATTAATTAGAAACAGCTAGAGGAAAAATGATGTATATGAAGGAATAGAGTGACATGGAGGGAGTCAGAGAAGACTGCCTGTGAAAAAGTTGCTGCATTGGGAAAGAGAAGAGTACGTATTGTCAAATCATCATGCTGTTCACCTTAAACTTACACAATCTTGTATGCCCGTTATACCCCAACAAACCTGAAGAAAATATAATATTGTGCCGAGTATAATACACTTTATGAAACTAAATGGTTATGCCATAACACTAGCTGCAGTTTTTCAAGAACCTGCTATGTGCAAGGCACTTCACGTAGAACATTTTTTAAAAATAAGCTTTATTTTTTAGGAGAGTTTTAGATTTACTGAAAAGTTGAGAAAATAGTACAGGAAGTTCCCATATGCTCCTGTCCAGTTTCCCCATTTAATATCTTCTAATAGTATGGTACATTGTTAAAGAGCCAATATTGATATATAGTTAACAAAAATAGGTAGTTTATTTAAATTTCCTTAGTTATTACAGTTGTTTTTTTGTTCTTTGATCATTTTAAATTCTCCTAGCTCTAACAGTCTAGGAATTACCATCTTCATTTTCAGAAGAGAAAACAGACTCAGAAAGTTTTATAATTTGCCTAAAGCACTACTTAGGAGAACAGTTGGAAACTGAGACATGGGATATTCTGATTTCAAATTCTGTCTTTTTAATATGTGACACTGGCCAGAAATAGTCTAGAGAGAAAAATAGAGTCCCAGCATCCTGACAGCATGTCAGGTGTAATCTGCCCCCCCCCCCCCCCCCCCCCAGGGTTTCTTCTCTTTCAGTTGAGAGAGCTCTGCATCTTTCCTTTCAGTACCTATCAAAAAATCAACACAGGTAAAATGGACGTTTAGGTATTAACCTCATAAAAAGCATGAAGGAAAGAGATGGGCTATTAGCTGGTAAATCACAACACCAGACTTGTCAGGCTTTCTGTGTGATTCAAGCTGAAGCTTGAAAAATAATAAATAAATAAGTAAGTAAGTAAATAAATAAATAAATAAAAGTATTTTAACCGAGAAGAACAATTAGAAAGGAGTGGAGGGAGGAGGTACCATTACTGGATCATTTTGTTAGTTTATTTTTTTGACTCCAAGTTTCCTGGGGAAAAGAACGTCTGGTCATTCATTAATCTTCCAGTTAAAAGAAGGGACTTTAGACTGTGTGAAAACATATTTTATCATTTACAGGTATACTTTTCTTATACTGCAGTGAATCTAAATATAAAATGCTAGTAGTGATAATTAATAGGCAAAACAAATATCTAGCCTTCAGACTATCACAGTATATGTTTCAGCTGCTCATAAACGACAATTTGAAAAACGATTCTGTGCTTTTATTTTTCCTCTTTTGTCATAATGGTAAAGTGAATTACCTAGAAGTTGGCATAGCAAAGCTGTGCCATATGTTTCTCAATTATGTAGTAACGGCGATGAGTGGCTACCTCAAGTGAACTAGCTACTTATAGATGTTACAGAGGGAATGTGAAAGCAGGCACTATAAAAAATACTGTGTAATATTTAGATTGACGTGACCAATCTTTTAATTGGTTAGGAATTACAATGTCTGGATTATAAATGAATATGTGTGCATATATACTTTTGTGTAGCTCTATGTCTGTGTGTATGTATATGATGAGGGACAGGGGTAATCCTGAAATCATGTTTCTTTTATATGAACTCCTATTTCATTCAAGAGGACTATATGTGTAGACCAAATGTGTTGTAAATTCAAGCTACTCATTTCTCTGTGATTCACCTTATGTCTTGCCACGAAATTATGGCTAATGTTGAGTCACTGTTGAGCCATAGAAATTTTGCCTTTATTCATTCACTTATTTGACTCTGTGAATTGTGATCATAGTTCAAAAGCCCATACCTTTCCTAAAATTTAAGACCTGGTCCTAGTTAACCATAGATGTGCATGAGTGTAGATATATATTTTAAATCCATAATAGTGGTTCATCCATTCAGATATGCTTTGAGACATTTGGGTTAGCTCTACTATTCAAAATTCTTAAGAGCTGCCTTGTCAATGTAACATATGATTTGGATTTTTAAAAATAAGTGTTCTAACCTTTTGAGAGAATGAAATAGTTATTAAGCCAGGATTCCTTCAAAAAGAAATTGTTGCTCTCTCTTCATCAGAAAAAGAATTGAAATCTTTATATATGCTTTTTGGCATTTTCCTCCCAATCTCCTTGGTGCAATGGGCAGGAACTGTTTTGAACTACTACCAGCAGAAAAATTCTGAAGATGAAGAATACCGGGAAAAAATATATATATATGGGAAGGCTCTTGCCTTATTACATTCTTGGAATATAGTCACGCTTCCCTAAAACTGGACTGAAGAACAAAGGAAATTAAATCCTTCATTCCTGAAGAATTGTACTGTGTATAGTGGTAAAAGTCAAATGATTCATAGATCTTTCCCCTACAAAAGCAAATTTAGTATCCAATCATCGGCTATTGCATTAAAATATAATCAATGTTTGTGATTTGGGGCCAAGTTTCTATACAGCTTATGCTGTATAGAATGATTAAGAGAGTTCTACTAACTTACAACTAAGTTTTAAAAAGATGACTAGTTACTCCTTGCACCAAGCACTCTCTCTCCCAGGCTTGGTTGCAGAACCAGAAGATACCTGTGAGATATGTCCCTGATTTGGGGAGCGTATGTTCTAGTTTAGAAGTTAACATATACACCTGTCAAATAAGTTGAGAATAACAAAGTGTTTAATTGTAAGATGCTGGTTACAAATATTAAAGTATAGGGAAAGAGAGAGTGTGTGTGCATGCGTACACACAGGATTGGGTATAATAGTAGGGAAAATCTTCATGGAGGAAGTAGACTAGGGTTAGGTCTTAAAGAATTTGTAAGATTTGTATCAGCCTAAGGAAAGACAGGTATCCCAGTCTAGAGAAAAGCAAATGGTAGCAGTAATGTGGAAAGGAGCCATTTTTTGTGTGACAGTGGTAGTCCAATTCTTTTGGTTCCAAGTTACAAAAACCCAACTCAAGTTGGCTAAATCAAAATGAAAACAAAGGAGATAGGAAAGATTTATTGGTGTACATAATAGAAAAATATCCAGTGCCAGGTGACTATAAGCATGGCTGGATCTAGAAGGTTCAAATAATTTCCTTGACAGGATGAAGAAAACTGGATGATGAAGAGAATGTGTGTGTGTGTGTGTGTGTGTGTGTGTGTATTGATATTTTTACATTCAAGATAAGGTAGTGTCTTCGAAGAATCTGAGACAAATCAAGTTAGAGTTCCTTTTGTCCAACTAAATTTTCAGATGAAGCGGTGAGATCTTAAAAGTTTATATGACTACAAACTACATGAGAGCTTGTAAATTGTGACCTGTGAGCTAAAAGTGAACCACAGGTATATTTTGTTTTGTCTACAATACCTTTTCAGTTGTCAACATTTAAAACTATGAACTTGGGATCCCTGGGTGGCGCAGTGGTTTGGCGCCTGCCTTTGGCCCAGGGCGCGATCCTGGAGACCTGGGATCGAATCCCACGTCAGGCTCCCGGTGCATGGAGCCTGCTTCTCCCTCCGCCTGTGTCTCTGCCTCTCTCTCTCTCTGTGACTATCATAAATAAATAAAAAATTTAAAAAAAAATTAAAAAAAAATAAAACTATGAACTTATTTCATCAAAAAATGTGTATTTCTGGCTTCTTTTATAACTGGAAGATGTGTAAGTGGAGGTTGAGGCTGAGTTTTTAATGGGCTTGCAAAAAGCAGTAGAAATAAGACTACCAAGTCATCACTTAAATAATGAAATGTTGAACACTTTTACTAAAATTATGCTTGTTCTAAGATGGATACCATATACATCTGGATGGTAGGACACTGATTCTTGCCAACACCATCTATTCTTGCCATTGTTGCACAGATATTGATGGTCTGACCCTGGCCCCTGTAACACATCCAAGGAAGGATCTGGAATTTGGAACTCTGTGTTCCTTGTCTCTGGCAACAGTTTCCTTGTTAGGATCAGATTTAGTTTCTGCAGAATTGGAGAGCTGATGATCAAAATTACCTTGCTATTTTTTCATTTGTCAGTCCAAGAATGTGATAGAATTCCCTGGTATTAGCCGTAAAGAAGGGAGGATGAAGTCTGTAAATGGTTTGAAGTCTTGTCATTGCACTTGACATATCATGGACAGTGAAGAACATTAGTTAGGACCATAGACTCAGAAACTTGAACCCCTGGGTTTGTTCCCTGGCTGTACCCTAAACAACTGCCTCTGTGATTTTGGGCAACTATTTAACCTCTGTCTGACTCAATTTACTCATCAATAAAATGGAGATAGTAGTGGTACCTTCATCACTGGTTCTTATGAAAATCAAGTGAGATGATACACTAAAGCTTTTAGAACAGTGCCTGGCATGTGGTAAGTGCTATTTAAGTGTTCTTATTATTGTTAAGTTGATATGTGTTATTTTTATCTGTAAAAGGACTGAGAAAGTTAATATATGCAAAGTACTGACCATAGCAAGCCTTAGATTCATTATTGCTGTCATCATTGTGATCATGATCATTATTGACATGATAAGGAGACCTGGATAGCAGTGGTTACCATTGTAGCATCATCTACAGAATAGATGGGGTTCAGGGTACAATATATCTCTATTTCTCTTTTAATGAAATACTTCACTAACTCTACAGGTCATCTGTCTCTGATTCAAGACCCTGGTCAGTTTTGTAACCTGGTGACTATGTGACCTTGGGCACATTATCCAGTCTCTTTAAGTCTTAATGTCCTCACCTATTAAGTGGAGGAAAATAATATTGAGGATTGCAAGGAAAAAAAAAAGTTAATTGCTTAACAAGTCCTTAATGTGGAGTAAATATTGAGCAAATGTTATCAGTAATAGTAATTCCTGCATTTTTGTCCACCAAATGTCACCATATTATTTCATACTACAATACCTTTGCTCATGATATTCTTTATTATAGAATGTCTTACCTTTCTTCACCTGATTTGCTCTTGTTCATTCTTTAATTAAGTCAGGTGTTATCTCTTTTGGGAAACTTTACCCAAATCTAAATCGTTTCTCAACTCCCTAGTCTATTTCCACTTTACTCCCTGTATATTATATTTAAATTACTTTTTATTTGTATGCCTCTCTCCCACTAGACTGTAAGAACTCCAAAGATAGGCACCACCTTTACTGTTCTTTGATCCCCCATTTTCTGAAAACAGTGGTTGGCACAATGTAGGTACTTGTAAACGTTTAGACGTGAAATTGCACACTGATGTTTTCTTTTCCTAGGGAACTTCTAAAGAGAGGAAGTTAAAGAATCTTGAAAACAATTCACCTCTCTTTTAGGTACAACCTGTTTACTTTTATAAAAGTTTCCCTGTGAAAAACATGAAAAGCATACCAATTGCTAAATGGTTTCAAAATAATTTATGTAGCAGAAACATACTATTGATTACTTCCTGGTTTAGCTTGTTTATACCAACAATGGATACATTTTGATATATTATGAAGAAGTGTCTTCTTTTAAAGACCATAGTAATTATGAATTTCCTGAAATAACTGAATCACATTTGAACTTGAATCACTGTAGGACCTATTTAAGTAGCCAACCATTAAGTCAGAAAGAGCCAAAATGAGACCTGAATCTCCCTATTGAGGATATGTTCTTTTGTAGTTTTATTTGATTTAACCCTTTCTGAAAAAAAAAAAAAAAAAAAAGAATGGGAAGTCAACCACATGTTAGTAAAAGTTAGGCTTTTAAAATATTATCAGTCTCCATGTTGCCAAAGTTATATAATAGAATCTATAAGTTGCACATGTTTAAATACAAATATGAATTTCTCTACTTTTATTCTATCATGGAATTTGGGGACCATTTCACTCTTATTGTAAGTTATCTAAAGTCTTTTCTGAGTGTATTAGAATATAAATAAATAATAACCATGGTGTTGTATACTGGATGTGATAATAATAGGATGGGTGTGAAGTATCTTTAAAAAGGTAAAACTGTTTAGGTATGGATTTTTCTGATGCTTTTCACTAGTCAAGGGGAAAATTATCTTTGCTAAGCCATTTGTTTCATTTTAAGAAGCAGGGAAAACATTGAGAGTTTTGAAAAATAAATTGAATCATCAAACCTCCAAGTGTTCTAAGCTCCTGACCACTCTTCTAAAATTGAGAGAAATGGGGATGCCTGGATGGCTCAGAGGTTGAGCGTCTGCCTTTGGCTCAGGTCATGATCCCCGAGTCACTGGATCAAGTACCTGGATTGAGTTCCGCATCAGGCTCCCTGCAGGGAGCCTACTTCTCTCTCTGTCTCTGTCCCTCTCTCTCTATGTCTTTCATGAATAAATAAATAAAATCTTAAAAAGAAATAAAATAGAGAGAAATGGAGTAATCCGATAATGTATTGGTGTTCTTTCAGCAGCCCATGTGGTGTTTCTCATGATCACTTCCATGCAGTAGGAAAATTATAAAATCCTTTGGGGTTAACGTGTTTTTTTTTTTTTTTAAGATTTTATTTATTCATTCATGAGAGAGACAGAGAGAGAGATAGAGGCAGAGACAGACAGAGAAGCAGGCTCCCCGCAGCGAGTCCGATGTGGAACTGGATCATGGGATTCCAGGGTCACACCCTGGGCCAAAGGCAGGCACTCAACTGCTGAGCCACCCAGGTGCCCCTGGGGTTAACATTAAAAAAAAAAAAATCCCTTAATGTTCCAAGAGCATAGACCCTCCAGGGGCTGTAGTGATTTGAAAAAGACAATAGTATTTTGGCAAACATGCAGAGTGGTACGGGGAATCTACTGTGCCACTAAAGAAAGCAAAGAAAAAAACATTGAAAATTCTTGCAAATAATTGTGCCTTCTGTTGCCCATGCAGAAAAACAGCCTTTTGGTGTGGATGGTAGGCATAGAGTTGTTTAAGCAAATGAGTTAAAATATATCTTGAACATCGACTTTGGTGATTTTTCTGACAAGTACAGCAACTGTTGTCTATAAGGCAGCGTGTCATAACATACTGTGTTCAAAACATTTCTTGAGGGCTCTTCCATATTCAATTTTTGTTTGTTATACATCATCAAACAACATTGTTTTGAACTACTTCTACATACAAGAAAATCACTAAATCCTGGAGGCAAAATATGCAAAGACATTTTAGGCAGTTTTCCTGATCTCTAAGAACCTATCAATCTGATTGAGAAGTTGAGATGTACCAATCTAGAATGTTAACTTATAGTGTAAGGCAGGATGTAGTAAGTGTCTCAATCTTAAATATTGGTGTGTCTCTATCCTTGGCCTTTGTTATGGGTTGATTGTGTCCCCCACCCCACCTCCCAAAATTTATGTCAAAATCCTAATCCTCAGAATATGACCTTATTTAGAAATAGGATCTTTGAGGATGATAATAGTTAGATGAGGTCCTTCAAGGTTCTAATCCATTATGACTATGTCCTTACTGAAACGGAAAATTTCAACATAGGGACACACAGACAGAGGGAAAACACTATGTGAAGGGGAAGGCAGAGATTAAAGTAATGATTCTACAAGCAAGGAACAGTAAAGATTGCCGGAAAATCACCAGCAGCTAGGAGAGAGTCATGGAATATATTTTTGGTAGTCTCAGAAGGAGCCAGCCCTGCTCTTTGATCTTGAATTTCTAGCCTCCAGAGCTGTGAGACAATAAATTTCTGTTTAAGCTACCTAGTTTGCAGTACTTTTTATGGCAGCCCTACCAATCTACTATAGCGCTCTTCTCTATATCATCTCTCTGGGTCACTTCACCATTTATGATGGCTTTAGCTGCTAACATCCATATACTTCCCATTCTTAGATCTTTGGCTCAAGTGTGGATCCCTGGATGGCTCAGTGGTTTAGCACCTGCCTGCAGCCCAGGGCGTGATCCTGGAGTCCCGGAATCAAGTCCCACATCGGGCTCCCTGCGTGGAGCCTGCTTCTCCCTCTGCCTGTGTCTCTGCCTCTCTCTGTCTCCCATGAATAAATAAATAAAATGTTAAAAAAAAAAACCCATACATCAGGGCTGCTGAGTGTGGGCTCAGCCTGGTTCGAATCAGTGAATGCTTCATCAAGGGTCTACAATGAAATAAGGAACTTGCATTAGAATGTAAGTTAACTCCCTGCTTTCTTCAAAAAAGTGTTGCTATGAAAAAAAAATTGTCAGCTGAATTGAACAGCTTAGTAATGAGATTGGTGTAATTTCTGGTACCAATATTTTATCTTGGTTAAGGACCAATAACTAGGAGTTCATGGATGGCACAGGTCTACAGACTACACTTGGAAGAACATTAACTTTCATGCTATCTCCCATGGGATGTCTTCATTTTTTTTAAATTTTTATTTATTTATGATAATCACAGAGAGAGAGAGAGAGAGAGAGAGAGAGAGAGAGAGAGAGGCAGAGACATAGGCAGAGGGAGAAGCAGGCTCCATGCACTAGGAGCCTGACGTGGGATTCGATTCTGGGTCTCCAGGATCGCGCCCTGGGCCAAAGGCAGGCGCTAAACCGCTGCGCCACCCAGGGATCCCCATGGGATGTCTTCAGATCACTCAACAGAATTTCTCACCAAGTCTCTTTCCCCTTTACTTTCTAATTTAGTGAATATCATAGTGGTGCTACTATATAACAAAGCTGTTCAAGACAGTTGTGCACAACTCAGCTTCAAATCTTCACTGTTGCTCATTCTCACCACCAAAGGCCTCACAAATCGGTTGATAATTTTCTTTAGCAAGTTTTTTTATCTCTTTCTCCTCCTCTTTATCTTCATTACTAGTACCCTGCTTTGGGTCCTCATGATTGCTTGTGTGGACTTTCGTAATGACCTTCTAACTCTTCTCTCTGCCTCCTTTCTTGCCCATATCCATTCAAATACCAGGGTGATCATTCTGCAGTACAGACCAAACAGGACCTTTCTTTACTCAGAATTCTTTGCTGCTTTGTTTCTTGCTACTTGGACAGGATATACTCTAAACTCTTTTGCATGGCCTCAATGGATTCGCTCTCCCTAGCCAGGCTGTACTCCTATAATCCTGTACACATCATTGGCTTTAGGCTGTTAAACCACTTAGCATCCTGCACTGTTTCATGCTCTTTTGTGCCACAGTGTCTTTACACATGCTGTTCTTCCTGCTTGCAAAGCCCTCCCCTCCTTGCCTGCTATCACTCTCCTAGGTGGATGATGGTAGCCAGTAATTATAAAGACCAGGAATAAATAATGACTATGGGAGGTTTATTCTCTATTGTCACTGCTATGTCAATTTATAAGCCTCATCTCCTTTATTTTTTTTTAAGATTTTATTTATTAATTCATGAGAGACACAGAGAGAGAGGCAGAGACACAGGCAGAGGGAGGAGAAGCAGGCTCCATGCAGGAGCCTTATGTGGGACTCGATCCTGGGATTCTGGGATCATGCCCTGAGCCAAAGTCAAATGCTCAACCACTGAACCACCCAGGTGTCCCAAGCCTCATCTCCTTTAATCTTTATGGTAACTCTGTAAGATAAGTATTAATCATATTGATCCTACAGATTAGAACACAGAGAGGAAGGAGTTAGGGATGCCTGGGTGGCTCAGCAGTTGAGCATCTGCCTTTGGCTCAGGACATGATCCCAGAATTCCAGGATTGAGTCCCACATCAGGCTCCTGCATGGAGTCTGCTTCTCCTCCCTCTGCCTTTGTCTCTGCCTCTCTCTCTCTCTCTGTGTGTGTGTCTCATGAATTAATAAATAAAATATTTAAAAAAAAAGGCAAAGGAGTTAAGATACTTGTCTTAGGTCACACATTTAGTAAGTGGTAGAGAGGGGTTAGGGTCCACGTGGTCTGACTCTAACCTGCTGTCTTAACCATATGCAGTATTAACTATATTGGACCATTGAGCACATCTTACTTCAATGTATATCTGTTTTTTGCTCCTGACACTGCAGACCTAATTTCATTTAGTATCCTCTGGTGTCTGGTAGATAGTGTATACACCTGTAGGTACTTAATAGATTGTTGATACAGAACTCGTGATTATTGAAATCATGATTATTTAGGGAACAGTAATAAATATTTCTTACCATTTATAGCATGTTCACTGAAATTATCTCATTTCTTCTTTAAAATGTTTTTGAACAGTGAGGAAGGTATTCTAGGTGCCTGTTTTGTGGCGAGCAAAGTGAAATATGAGGAGGTCCCATTGGCTAGACAAAACTATAGGATAGCACCCTTGGCCTCTTGAATGCATCTAGGGCTCTCACCACTGTGCTGTCAGTCTTGGGTTCACACTAATTATGGTGGAGGCCATTGCAGATTTGAAAGGTCCACCCCACTTCAGAGCAAACTTATTAAAATGTACCTCACATCCATTTATTTTTGTACTGTTAAAAAAAGGAAGGATTTTTTTTTCAATCTTACTTTTAAAACCATTGGTCTATATAACTTGGTTAATAAATGACTATGATTTCTTAGGAATCATGGTGCATTTACAGAAATCCTTGCAAACTGAAAAACCAACCATACGAATTGTTTTCAAATGTAGTGATATGAGAACTATATTTGACAATTAATGAAGTTGGCATGTTTGGAAGTCATTTACCTGAACATTTTTTTCATTTTGATTTTTCAGCTTAGTTTTACATATTGGAGACAATACATTTTATTTAAGGTCTCAGACATTTCTTCATATTCCTGGGGAGTTTCAAGACCCTGGTAGCCATGCCTTTGTTGCTTCACAAATAAATAGCCTTGTCCAGGCTTAATGGAGGAAGTGGCATTTGAATTAAGCCTCCAGCTGACTGAGAAGATCAAAGGACAGTGATGTGATATATTTTGGAGGGAAGGAAAGATACTTCCAAGTATTCAGAGGTGAGGTAATGCAAAACAAGTTTGAGGACCTCTGATCAAATATGATTGAATAAGGCCCCAATATTGGTGATAAAAGAAATAAAAATAAAGCTTTGGTCATGATTATGGATGTCCTTCAATACCAGCATACAGACATTGAGGGAACACGGGGGCTTCATTCATTCATTCACTCATTCCTCTCTCTCTGCTACATTTGTCATCTTCTTGACTTATGTATTTTATAACTGAAGTTTATACCTTTTAATCTCCTTCACCTATTTTGTTCATCCACATATCCCTTCCCCCTGGCAACCACCAGTTTATTCTCTGTATTTATGAATGTATTTGTGTTCTCTGGTTTTTTTTTTTTTTTTTGTCTTTTTTCTTAGATTATACCCATAAGTGAAATCATATGGTATTTGTCTTTCTCTGCCTCGACTTATTTCACTTAGCATGATACAATGTAGGTCTATCTATGGTCTTCCAACTGGCAAAGTCTCATTATTTTTTAAGGCTGAGTAATATCCCAATGTATGTATGCATGTATGTATGTATATATTTATATATGTACCTCACATAAATATATATATCTGACATATATATATATATATATATAAACATCTTTTTATTTATGAGTGGACACTTAGGTTGTTTTCATATCTTGACTATTGTAAATAATGCTGCAATGAATATGGAATGCATACACCTTTTCAAATTAGTGTTTTCAGATTCTTTGGATAAATAGTAGTAGAGTTACTAGATTACATAGTAGTTCTATTTTTAGTATTTTGAGGAACCTCCATTCTGTTTTCCACATGGTTGCATCTATTTACATTCCTACCCACAGTGCATCAGTGTTCTCTCTCCTCTACATCTTGCCAACACTTATTATTTCTTCTCTTTTTGATACTAGGCATTTTGCCTGGTGTGAGGTGATATCTCATTTGTGGTTTTGATTTGCATTTCCCTGATGATTAGTGATGCTGAACATCTTTCTGTGTATCTGTTGGCCATCTGTGTGTATTCCTTGGAAAAATGTCTATTCAGGTCCTCTGCCCATTTTTTTTATTGGAGTATTTGCTTTTTTGGTTTTGAGTTTGCATAAGTTCTTTATATATTAACCTTGTATCAATACATCATTTGCAAATATCTTCTCCCATTCAGTAGGTTGCCTTTTTATTTTGTTGATGGTTTTCTTTGTCACACAGAGGGGTGATTCTATAGGCAGCGAAGAACCACTGAAGAATTCTAAGCAGAGCTGAAACATGACCATTGTAATATTTTAAGAAGACTAATCTAAGCAAAGTGTGGAAAGCATGGATAAGGGAGAAAGGAGAAGTGTAAATGTCTTCACACTGTGAGAGAAGGTCACAAATAAGGCTTGAACATTTAATCCAGCACAGATCATTTTTATTTTTTTTAATTTTTATTTTATAAGATTTTATTTATTTATTCATGAGAGACACAAAGAGAAGCAGAGACATAAGCAGAGGGAAAAGCAGGCTCCATTCAGGAAGCCCGACGCGGGACTCAATCCTGGGTCTCCAGGATGACACCCTGGGCTGAAGGTGGCGCTAAACTGCTGAGCCACCCGGGCTGCCCCACAGATCATTTTTAGTGTTCTGGGGAAGTTTGTAGAAAATCTCAGAAAATTAATGCCTATATGTGGAAGTGTCTTGAATCATTAGTTCAGAAGCACTTCATTAAAACAACTGTTGATTACTGCCTTCTTTTTATTAGAGTAATTTTTACATATTTGTCATAAATGTTCATTTCTCTTCCCATATATCTTAAATATGTGAAATAAATTGCCTGCTCTTTAACTTATATTTAATTTTATGACCAATATTCTTATACCTTCCTATGGAGGTGCAAAAGCACTTTTGCATAACATTATGAAGAACATAATGACTCTTGGACAAAGATCATAGTAAACCTGGTGTAATTTCAGAAAATGTACACGTGATTCCATTTCAGGTTCCACCTGACCTTGAGGGTTCAAATGGAGCTTAAGCTGGCCCCAAGAGGGCATGAGCCCCACAGTAAGCTCAGGTTCAGATCAAGCCCACAGAAGGACAGAGGGGGAGGCCTGGCTTGTGGCTTTTCTGGAGAGAAATTTCAAAAGAAGTACCCAAACAGACTAGAAGAGAACCTTGAATTTGTCCTTCCTACCATATAATTCTATCCTAAAACCTGACCTAGATTTTCATAGGCAATCAGGGGATAAGAAACATTCATACTCTCTCTCCTTCATCACGCCTCAAGTGGGAAGATTCTGATCTAAGTGGTAATGTGTGAGAGAAGTTATTGGGCTACGTTTATTAATGGTCCGAGTCTCTCACATTGAAAGGGAAGTAGGCAGTTTCCAATAGTCCCTCTTTTTGCACATTCTTAGTTGCCATCATCTTTTCTTTTATCTGTTCATAGAGATGATAAGATTTGCATGTGGACACAGGCAGTAGAGAAAGGTAACATGCTGCAGTCTTGTCTTCTAAGGTTCTAACAATAAGGAGAGAACTTATTTTTTTATTTGACTGTTATCCATGTGTATAGTTCTCCCGAGAAGATAGGTGATTTTGGTCTAAGATAAGATTCAGGTATTCTTGGGTGTCAAGGTCATTATATCATCTCAAAGTCTTCAAAACACCACATCCATTGTCAGAGGGTCACAGCTGGTGTCCTGGAGGAAGGCTGCACTGTGGCTGAGGAACAGATAGAATCTGAACATGAGGAGGCAGGAGAGTAGGTATTCTAGTATGAGCAAAGTCACAGAAGCCACACAAAGCCAGATCAAAGTGCACTCACAAGGCATAAGATTGGAAAGTTAGCTTGGGACCAGGCACTGGTAAATATTGAATGCTATTGAATTTTGTCTAATGCCCTGTATTTCGTAGGTAGTCGGGAGCCTCTGAAAATGATTTGTACTCCAGTAGCTCCAATGGAAATAAAGCATAGGACCCATCAAAGATAACGCAGACATCTGGCTGATTGCCAGATAGGGAGTGATTGGCCTTGACCTTGTCTTCAAGTGATGTGTTTTCCTGTAAGGCATTTTGAGGCTTCAAAGTTTCCAAAGAATATTGTCAACACAAGCAGAATGTCTTATTTGCAAAGGACATGATTTGCTCTAGCATTTTTCTACGACCAAGTTAGAAATAACTTCCTATGAGCTTTGACAACGGCTCCACATCATTTACCACCTTTTCTTGTTTGCCCGGCTAGGGAGAAAAGAAAAGGATTTCTGTCTACTATCTACTTTTCTCAGGCAGCCTATATGCTGCTGTGTATTATGATTCAGCATTATAGACCTTCAAAGTGAACACACATAGGTTAAGATTTGTAGTTGTTTTAATTAATCAGAAATACATTTCCCACCCACCTATCTCCCTGAAGCAGCAGTTCTAAACAATTGTGGATCTGCTATTTAGTCCAATGAGCTTTTCACATTTTTCTTTTAATTTCTGTGTACTGAGAGCTCAAAGCTATCTTTTAGTCAATATTCAATTAGGATTTGAGTCAGAAGGCTGTGTTGAGCTCTTACAGAGGAACATAAGTTAGTCATTTGCTCTCACCACTTTTCACTAAAGAAATATAGGTTTGCTGCAGCATGAATTAAATATTATACCCAATTAAGTATGTTTTCTTCCTTATGAACTAGCAATAAATGACGTTGTTGGAAATTTAACATTATGCATATTGTAAACACCAAAATATAGGGAGATTTATGATCTACCACATTTCCTTCTCCACTCATAGTTAGGACTCTGCATTTCTGTTGGGTATTTATCCAAATGCTTTCATATAAGGCTTTCTCTAACCATTATCCTTTGGCATATTCTTTTGTTTCCAGCACAATATATTACTTAATACTATTTTTCTCATTGAGCTGCATTATCAGAACAAAAATAATTCACTCATAGGATTAAAAAATCCAAAGGAAAAGGGCAGCCCAGGAGGCTCAGCCGTTTAGCGCCGCCTTCAGCCCAGGACCTGATCCTGGAGACCCAGGGTGGAGTCCCACGTCAGGCCCCCTGCATGGAGCCTGCTTCTCCCTCTGCCTCTCATGAATAAATAAATAAATAATTTTTTAAAAAATAAAAATATCCAAAGTTTTCTACAAAGTAGCAACAAAGTTATTTATAGAATGCAGTATTTATTTATTTTTAAAGACTTTATTTATTTATTCATAAGAGACACAGAGAGGCAGAGGGAAGAGAGGCAGGCTCCATGCAGAGAGCCTGAAGTGGGACTCGATCCTGGGATTCTGGGATCACGCCCTGAGCCAAAGGCAGACGCACAACCGCTGAGCCACTCAGGCATCTCCTATTTGTTTATTTACACCAAGTTTATCTGTCTACCTTGAAATGCCTTTGGGATCTTTGGAGACAGCAGCAATATGAGACATATATGCTAAGTTGAATGAAAATTTTCACTTGTTCCATGTCCCCAAAGTCATGTAAGCAACAGATATTGCTAAAGTAATGTAGATAATCTGCAGGATTATCTATTGAATTTAATGCATAAAGCCAGCCAATTGAGAGGATTCAAATGAAACTTTCAATTGTACCTTATAAATATTAAAAAATCTGCTTATCCTATGTAGTGGACTCTTGGTTATTTACCTGTTATTCATTCCCCATTTTCGAATAGAATTATAGTTTTGGGTTTTTTTTTTTTTGTTTGCTTTGTTTTCAGATAATTTTTTCCTCACCCCCGCTTCAGAAATAGATGCAGATTAGTGCAAGCCCATCAGAAATGACACTGTACTGGAAATACCACTGGCTCATGGGTGACCATGTGACCTAAATTGATCCAATCAGACTGAAGGGAAGGACTTAAATTTTATGTTTGGGGGAAAAGTTTTGCCTCTCGTCTCCTGATGGACATACCAAGAAAGCACATGCTGTCATGGTTATTAGCAGCCATCCTAGAACCATTAGGAGATACCATTTTGAAGCCAGGACTGAAGATAATGAAATAGTTGAGATATGGAAATGACTTGAGTTTGTGGTGGCAATATTGGGCCACAACGTTCAGGCAGAACTAGAGTCCACCTTTCATACTGATTTTTAAGAATGTAGTAAATCCCTCCCTTGTGTAAGTCAATTTTGAATTGTAATTTTCCTTACTTTTACCCCAAACTAAAAAAGTAAGGTAAATTCAATGAAATAATTCCTCCTCACTCTGACTTAAATAGGATATTTTACATATTTTTCTGTAAATAAAAATAAAGCATTGCAAAAAATCAAATAATATGGAAATATAAGTAAAATTTAAAGTAATCCACTAATCCCACCATCCAGAGACATACATCTTACACATAAAACATATTTATATTATCTACCTAGGTATATACTTTTGCATAAAAGTAATAATCTTGTACATATTGTTTTATAAGCTGCTTTTTTGCACAGCAGTATATAATGGAAATATTTTCATGTCAGTAAATATAAAAATGTCTCCTCCTAAATAGCTTGTAGCAATCTAACATATGGATGAACCATAATTTATTCAGCCAGTTATATATTGATTTCTGTTTCTTACTGCCATTTGCATTCTACAGTGAGCATCTTTGTGTAGATATTTTTCTACAATTTTTCCAAATTTTCACATTCATCAAGTGTGTATGCCCTTGGTATAAAAAGTATCTTTATTTAAAATTTTGTTACCAGTTTCCAAAGCAAATGTAAATATTTATATTCCCACTAGTGGGGCATGAGTATGTCTCATTCCTCATGTTAAAACTGGACATCTTTAGGACATCTTGGTGGCTCAGTCAGTTGATTTCTTGATTTTGGCTCAGGTCATGGTCTCAGGGTTGTGAGATTGAGCCCTGAGTCAGGCTCTGCTCTAAGCATCGAGTCTGCCTGAGACTCTCTCTCCTTCTCCCTCTGCTTCTACCCCATGCTTATGTGTATGTGTGTCTGTGCTCTCTCTCTCTTTCTCATAGATAGATAGATAGATAGATAGATAGATAGATAGATAGATAGAACTGGATATCTTTTTTTTCTTCAGCTTTGGCAACCTGATGAGTAATTTTTTGAGTTCTCTATTTTTAATTCCTTTTGACATGTTTATTGCCTCTTTATATTTTGTCTTTACAAATTCCCTGCTACCTTCTATCCATTTTTCTGTTAATTTTTTGTTTTTAAGAGCTCACTCTATTTTCTGCCATTAACATTTTGTAATATGTTTGAAATTTACATTTTGTCCTGTTGTTGGATCTTTTTTATGTTTGTTACATTAGCAGCCTATTTCATTTTAGCTGAACAGAATTTCTTAATATAGTGAAATCTAGCCATTTTCCTTCTTTATGGTTTCTGAGTTTCATGTAATGACGTATATTTTTCACCCAAGGATTATGAAACTGTTCATACACATTTTCTTCTACTTAATGGCTTCATTTTTGACTCCTAAGAAATTTTTTATGGTGCAATGAATGAAGTATTTGAAACCAACTTTTCTTTTCAAGCAACTGGTCAGTTGCCTCAACATCATAGATGAAATAATCTATTTGCTCTCCCATTAAGTCCCTCCTTATCAAATACACTAGATTCTTATTAATATATGGGGCTTTTAAAAATTTTTTTATTTATTTATTTTTAGTTCTGGGTAGAAAGCCATTAACCTACTTTTCCTTTCTGTGCCATAACCACAATGATTTCATTACTGTAGCTTTATGATAGATTTTAGGATATATTAATAAAAAAACTTTATTACATTACTGCAAAATATCCTTGATCCGTCTTGAATTTTTTATCCTTTGGGAAAATATATTTTAATGATTCTGTCACTTTGAAAATAAAAAGTCACTTGGATTTTTTTTCACTTGGATTTTGATTGAAATTCTATCACATCTATAGATTAATGTAGAGAAAGCTAACACGTATGATATTGAGTAATTTTAAGAACTAAGAATATCTTGGCATTAGTTCAAGTATTTTTGATGTGTTTCAATTTGTTTTTGTAGTTTTAAACATATATATCCTAAAGATTTATTGTTAAATTTAAGTTAACAATAACATTGTTAAGTTAACTATAACATTTATTAGGTGAGTACCCTTACCTGACTCCCTGCATTAACCAAAACTCTCCATCCCCTCTGCAAAGCATCAGTGCTCAGGACCAATGGGTTGCTACTCCCTAATAAACCTGGCTATTTCTGCACCTCCTCAGCTGTGATATCTGCTCAACAAAAGTAACTGTGTTTCCCAAACCTGTTCAAAGTAGTTTCTGTAGTTATTGTAATTTCATAATTCTAATTAAATATTAAATAACACTGAATATGATTGTGAAAACATGGGATAGTCTTTGTTTATATTAACCAAATTGATTGCCTTGGGACAATCCAATATTTTTAAAATATCACTAAGTTGTATATGGGCAAAACTACAGTAACATTTTGGTTACAGGAAAAGTCATAAAAGTCTAAAGGTTTTTTGGTCAGATTTCCTCATAAGTTCTTTAATCTTTTTACTCCTTTATAAAGAAAGAAAACAGGCAATCATAGATCACATATAATGGGTGTTAATGAGGATGTGGAACTTCAGTTAGTGAACCTATACCTAAAAGTCAAGGTTGTAATCCACACCAAAAAATTAGCAAACAAATAATTATAAATTTTAAGTAAAATTAGATGTTTGTTACTTTATGTGTTATGACACTCTACTTCAACTATATTTTTAAATTATTTCAACAAATACTATCCTGACTGCACTGGATAAGAAGAACTTGACAGTATTTTGCCTTTTTGTTGGCATGTACAAAAAATAAAAATTTTATATATATTCATTACTTGTTATTATTAGTTTTAAGCTATTTTTGGTATTTTTTTGGGGGAGTGAATTAAATCAAATTAAGATAATAGTTTTGCTTTTTTCCCCCATATGTTTATCTTTTCTCCTAATTTCATTGGTTAACATTGGTTTCTCTGTTACTACCCATGGCAAGATAACATGGTTCTTACTCTTTTAGGTACATAAACTTTGAAAAATTTTAAATCAGGACAATTATATCTTATATATTATATAATTATATCTTATTATATATTATATATATATTATATATTATTATATCTTATATTATATAATTATATCTTATATCTTATAACTTATATCTAGTGCAATTAAGTATGCTCCAAGAGAGGGGAGTCAAATTTCCATGCCGAGATGTATATTTATTTTGAAGAGGGCTCATTCTAAATAGCTTAGTCTAGACTAAAAGGTTTAAAGTATATTTAATAAATACTTCCACTTTTGAAGCTTTAAAATAAAAATGTATAAAATATAAGAAGCAGTTAACTTTTTAAAAATCAAGAAATAAGCACCCCATCTTCATTTCAACTTCACTATTATTCATCTTTTTTAATGAAGAATCTGTCATGTACAAAGAGGAAAGGTTTTCAGGCTCAGGGTAGGAGTTTTATAGTGAAGAAGATAAGGAAAACAAAACACCATTTCAATAATGACTACACAATCCCAGTCAACCAAAATATACATGCAATCTTTTGCAAGCTAATCATTTCCTAACCTGGTGGTATTTCTCACCCACATTCATGTAGGAAAGCCTACATATAAAACCCCTAAGATAGCAATAAAGTCTTCTTATTCTTCACATTCCTTGACAAGAAAGAATAGCCAATCCTATAGACATTTCCCAGAATGCCCTTTGTCATTAATAGGAGTCTTCCCTCAGAAATGTGTAATTTGAAGCTTAAAATTATACTTTTTATATCAGAAACTAGAATAAAATTCACTGCACCAAAAAAGATGAATGTTCCTGCCACTAGATACACTGATTGCTTGCTGTGACCTTCACAGGGCAAAGCTATGAAAGGAATGTACAGAGAGAAACTTACTGTTTTAAAAGGAATATTAGTGATTTTATTCTATCTGTACCAACTACAAAGATTCTATTTGTCAATTTGCATAATTTAAGAAGTGTGGAATTATAGGTTGGAGTAGTTGAAAAGCAAGTCATTTGAAAAACTTTATGAGGTGAGACTTTTGCAATTTAATTCACTTCAAAGCCCCCCCCCACTTTTAAAAAATAAACGACCTTCAATATCCTGAGATGCATGCCAATAGAGCATCTGCAGGTTGAGTATAAAATGATATTAAGAAGAAAGAATTCAGTCTTTCTTATCCTGTATCTTATCCTATATGTTTTAGGTAGTTTCTCACAACATGTCACTCTATTCATGACTCTGGGCCATAAATACTGGTAACAGTGTGATTGAGTATGATGGAATCCATTTTGACTTGACCTGGTGGAATTATATTTTATTATCTGAAGGTTTCTTTTTTTAAAAAATTCTGCCTACAGAAAGAGGTGATAAAAGTGGCAGTGATGAGAGTGATGTTTTCTTGTTTGTTCTGTTCATTTAGGAATTCAGTTCATTCCCTTTGTGCAAGATTAATACATCAAGTGCAAGATAAACCATTTGAACCATTGCTTAGGTAGGCTTCCTAGGGCTTGCAGTACTTTTATATATCACTGGAAAATTGGGGAAAAGATGCCAGAAGATATTATCAGTCCAATATTTTTTAAACATCATGTTAAAGGAATAATTGAATATTGAAAAAATCAGTAATCCAGCTCTGATCTGACTTATTTTAAGTTTGTCATTATTTACTCATTTACTCAATGATACGTAGACATATGAATAAGTAACCAAGATATGAAATGCGGAGTGGAAAAATGCCAGAAGGAAGAGACAAAGAAAGATAGTTCATGGCTTATGAAAGCTCCCAGAAAGAGGTTGTTTCTTTCTTTCTTTCTTTCTTTCTTTCTTTCTATTTTATTTATCAATTCATGAAGGGGGGGAGAGGGGCAGAGACACAGGCAGAGGGAGAGGCAGGCTCCATGCTGGAAGTCGGACATGGGACTCGATCCCGGGTCCCCAGGATCACGCCCTGGACTGAAGGTGGTACTAAACCGCTGAGCCATCCGTGCTGCCCTAAAGAGGTTGTTTCTAACCTGAGTCCTAAAATATCACTGATATTTCAAAAAGTAGAAAATTATAAATCAGCTTAAGCAAAGTTATGAAGGTACGGAAGGTAGGACATTTTTAAAGAATTGGGGTAATATAGTTTGGCTAGACTGTGGGAAATGCTTCAAGAAATTCAAAGTTAAAGGGGGCTGGCTAGAGATCATAACAAACTTAAAAAATCAGGTCAGTGGATTTGGGATTATCTTATATATATGAGAAGGAATAAATTAGTACAGATTTTAAATAAGGTAAAACTATGCCTATAGGAATTTTTTTGGATAAGTCACTGAGGTATGGGTGAAGAAAGATTAGAGGAAGGGAATAAATTAAAAAGAAAATTTTAACAGTCTCATGATGGAGCCATTCATCCATTATGAATTGAATGTGACTCCTGGCAGAGGCAAAAGAAAGAGATGGATGCAAAAGTCATCTCAAAGGCAATGCTGATGGGGTTTTGTAACCGAAGGTGTAGGGCAGGAATATTTTGTCATATCAAAAAACAAAGGAGATATCAGTAAAGTTATTGAAGATGACTAAATCGTGTCAAAGAGACCCAGGAACCTTTTAGAAACAGCTCTGACTGGCCAAAGAGGGACCAATTGAGCATTAGTAAGGATAAAAACTGAAATGGTTTGAAGCTGATCAAATTTATTCAAATCTATAAGTTTATAGTAATACTAAGGAAAAAAACATTCATTGGTAACTTTTGGAGGATGCTAGAAAACCAAAATATTTTGAAGACTGATAAAGGGAAAGATAAGCATTTTTCCCATTTTACTTGTAACTGTACTTCAGGTCAACCAGATAAGGGGAAGTTTTTCCTTGCAGATCATTTCAAATAACTTATGAAGAAGGAATAATAGAATTGCATCCTCTAATGAATTAATGGGTCTAGGCAGTGATCATAAGTACTGACAAAAATAGAGAAATAACGAGACTTATGTATCTCCTGATAGAAGCACAACACACTGCCTACCGAGTATTCTTGCTAGAAAATTGAACTGGAATCTGGTCAATCATCTAAATATCACTACAAAATTACAGGAAATACAAGAGAGGAACATGGGGCAGCCCGGGTGGCTCAGCAGTTTAGCGCCTGCCTTTGGCCCAGGGTGTGATACTGGAGACCCGGGATGGAGTCCCATGTCGGGCTCCCTGCATGGAGCCTGCTTCTCCCTCTGCCTGTGTCTCTGTCTCTTTCTCTCTCTCTGTGTGTGTGTGTGTGTGTGTGTGTCTCATGAATACATAAAACTAAAATCTTAAAAAAAAGAGAGGAACATGCCCCATGCCCAATGGAGATGAATTCAGAAAAATTCAGGCTGTCAGAAACTATTCAGAGTAAAAACACCAGGTCTCTTCAACAATAACAATAAAATCACAGAAAGAGAAAAATAGAGAAAGAGGAGGAGATAGGGAAAAAAGAGAAAAAGTTGGCAGATTAAGAGAAATTTAAGAGACTATTGACCAATTACATCAAATACTTCAGGGCAGTAGGGATTAAATGGAATTTGGAATTTAAATTCTCAAAATCCACTCCTGATAATTATGATGATAAGAGTAAAAGCTATGAAAATCACTCTCATATTAACATTGACGAGATCAAGCATTTTTCCTGTCTTTCCTCACAACTACATGTTAGGCCAATATATTGAAGGCTTACTAAGGGCCTTATCATTTATAATCCCATTTGATCTTCATAATGACCCTATAAGATATTCATTAACTACCTTTTCATCAGAGGTAATGGAACTGAGACTCAGAGTTAAAGAAACTTGCTGAAGATCATACATCTGGTAAATGGCAGATTCTATGCAAGATGCTATATTTTTGATTTCCCAAGATCTAGACACTTCTATTAAAGGGAAATTGTAAAGATGTGAGTCTTGGGATATGGGGCTCAATTTTCTATGACAGAAGCTCAAGATGTTATCCTACAGGGCCTGAAAATCTGACCTAAGCTTGACCCAGAGGATGGGCATTTCCTTCTGACAGGAAAAGTATAAAACAGGCAAAGCTAAGGGATAGGACTCATTTAGAATTTATTCCATGAGCAGGGATCCCTGGGTGGCGCAGCGGTTTGGCGCCTGCCTTTGGCCCAGGGCGCGATCCTGGAGACCCGGCATCGAATCCCACGTCGGGCTCCCGGTGCATGGAGCCTGCTTCTCCCTCCGCCTGTGTCTCTGCCTCTCTCTCTCTGTGACTATCATAAAATAAAATAAAATAAAAAATTAAGAATTTATTCCATGAGCAATGATAGCATCCTGTGTCCAGTGGGAACAGAGGAAAAGAGAGTTAGAAGTCTTACTCTGTGATGGTGTCTATGCCTGTTTTCAAGAATGAGTTGGCTCTTTCTCAGCAGCCTGGCTTTGGTTCTTATTTTCCAAACCAATTCCTCCTTCCTGAAGACTCTGGGGCCTACCCAGTATTTTTTCAATAAATTGCATTTTTTTTAAAAGACAATGAATTGTAAAATACGATAAAATTGTAAGTTAACTAGAATTAGTTTCTCTTGTTTGCAGCCAGAAACTTTGATTGACCTAGCCAGAATGTGACCACAAGTTTGTCTGAAACTGTGCCTGTCACTTTGCCACATAATTAAATAAGACCAACAGTCAAAGAGTAGTTACCTTTTTCTCTAGTTTACATATTATACAAAGAATCCACTTTCTCATCTGCATTATTAGCATGATGAATACCACATCTTTAGGATCCATCCATCTACTGATGAGCATTTAGGTTGCTTCCATATCTTAGGTATCATAATTAATGCTGGGGTAGGGTGCATGTGTCTTTTCCAATTAGTGTTTTGTTTTGTTTGGATAAATAGCTAGAGGTGGATTGCGGGATCATATGGTAGTTATATTTTTGAATATTTTGAGGAGATTTCATACTGTTTTCCGTAGTGGCTGCATTTATTTACCTTCCCACCAGTAGTGTATTTTCTCCATATTCTCACCAAAACTTGTTATTTCTTGTCTTTGGGAATAACGATCTGATAGGTGTAACCTATTACCTCATTGTGGTTTTGATTTCCATTTCCCTGGTGATTAGCGACATTGAGCATCTTATCATGTATCTATTGTCCATCTGTATATCTTCTTTGGAAAAATATCTATGCAGATCTTCTGACCAATTTTAAATCAGATTTTTTTGACATTGAGTTTTATGAGCTCTTTACATATTTTGGATGTTAACACTTTATCAGGTATATTATTTGCAAGTATCTTCTCCTATTCATAGGTTGCTTTTTCATTTGTTAATAGTTTCCTTCACTGTTTAAAAGTTTTTTAGTTTGGAATAGTCCCATTTGTTTATTTTTGCTTTTGTTGTCCTTATCTGAGGAAACAGATCCAAAAAAATTTTGCTAGGACCAAAAAGCTGACTGCCTATGTTTTTTTCCAGGACTTTTATGGCTTTGGGTTTTATAGTTAAATCCATTTTGAGATTACTTTTGTATGTGGTGTAAGAAAGTGGTCTAGTTTTATTCTTTTTCTTGTAGCTCTCCTGTTTTCCCAGCACCATTTATTGAAGAAACTATCTTTTTTCCATTGTATATTCTTGCTTCCTTTGTTGTAGACTAATTGGTCATATAAGCATGGATTATTTCTGGACTCTCTATTTTGTTCCAATGATTTGCATATCTGTTTTAGCCAGTACCATAGTATTTGGATTTTTATAGTTTAGTAGTATAATTTGAAATTCTGGAGGGTGATATGCACCCTTGTTTTTTTCTCAAGATTGCTTTGGCTCTTTAGGATCTTTTACGGTCCCATACAAATTTTAGGATTGTTTGTTGTAGTTCTGTGAAAACTGCCATTGCCATTTTGATAGGGAATGCATTGAATCTATATATTGATTTGGATAGTATGGGCATTTTAACAATATTAATTCTAATCCATAGCATGGTATATCTTTCCATTTATTTTTGTCATTTTCATATTCTTTCTTATAGATTTCAGAGTATAGGTCTTTCACCTCCATGGTTAAATATATTTCTAGGTATTTCATTCTTTTTGATGCAATTATAAATGGGATTTTTTCTTTATTTGTCTTTCTGATGGTTTATTATTAGTGTATATAAATGAAAGCAATTTCTGCATTTTGATTTTGTATCTTGCAACTTTACTGAATTCATTCATTAGTTCTAATAGTTTTTGGGTGGAGGTTTTAGGGTTTCTATATATAGTGTTATGTCATTTGGGAATGGTGACAGTTTTACTTGTTTTCCAAGCTGGATGTCTTTTATTTCTTTTTCTTATCTAACTGCTATGGCTAGAACTTTCCATGATATGTTGAATAAAAATGGTGACAGTGGGCATCTTTGTTTCTGATCTTAGGAAAAAGCTTTCAACTTTTCTCCATTGAGTATGATATTAGCTGTAGGTTTGCCATATATGGCCTTTATTGTGTTGAGGTCTATTCCCTCTGTACAGGCAATGTTTTATTGCATTTTGTTTTATTGTGCTTCATAGATATTGTGGGGTTTTTTTTTGTTTTTATTTTACAAATTGAAGGTTTGTGGAAATAGCAACAGAATTCGAAGTAGAGTCTGAAAATATGAATGAATTGCTGCAATCTCATGATAAAACTTTAACACATGAGGAGTTGCTTCTTAGGGATAGCAAAGATAAGCATTTTCTTGAAATGGAAACTACTCGTGGTGAAGATGCTGTGAAGATTGTTGAAATGACAACAAAGGATTTAGAGTATTATATAAATTTAGTTGATAAAGTGGCAGCAAAGAGTGAGAAGATGGACTCCAATTTTGAGTTCTGTTGGGGGGAAATGGTATCAAACAGCATCATATGACACAGAGGAATTGTTTCTGAAAGGAAGAGTCAGTTCTTATTTTAAGAAATTGCCACAGCCACCACAACTTTCAGCAAGTACCATCCTGACCAGTCAGCAGCCATCAACATCATGGCAAGATCCTCCAACAGCAAAAAGATTATAACTGGCAAAAAGCTCAGATGATGGTTAGCATTTTTAAACAATATTTTCAAATTAAGGCATGCAAGTTGTTTTTTTGTTTATTTGTTTTAGGCATAAGGCTACTGCACACTTAATAGACTAAAGTATAGTATAAGCATAACTTTAGATGCATGAGAAAACTTAAAAATTAGTTTGGCTTGCCTTATTATGATCCTCACTTTATTGTGATAGTATCTCTAAGGTATGCCTGTAGATGAGTCTTGGTGTTTGTTTTATCCATTCATCCATCCTGTGTCTCTTAGTTGGAGCACTTAATCCATTTACATTTGAAGTAATTATTGACAGGAAGCTATTTATTGCCATTTTGTTAATTGTTTTCTAATTGTTTTCCTTCTCTGTTCTTTTTTTTTTCTATTTCTCCCATGATTTGATGACTTTCTTTAATCTTATGTTTGGATTCCTTTCTCTTTATTTTTTGCCTTATATATTAGGTTTTTGGTTTGTGGTCACCATGAGGTTTATATATAACAACCTACATATATAGTAACCTATTTTAAGTTGGTTGTTAAATTCAAATGCATTCTAAAAGCACTACATTTTACTCTTCCCCCTTGAGGTTTTATGTTTCTGATGTCATGTTTTACATCTTTTTTATTTTGCACATCCCTTAACTAATTATTGTAGAGTTAGTTGGTCTTCCTGCTTTTGTCATTTAACCTTTATGCTAGCTCTGTAAGTGGTTGATACAGTACCTTTTCTGTATGTTTGCCTTTACTAGTGAAATATTTTTCTTTCATGTATTTTCTTATTTCAAGTTATGGCTTTTTCTTTTCTGCTTAAACAAGTCCCCTTAATATTTGTTGTAAAGTCATTTTAGTGGCAATGAACTCTTTTAGCTTCTGCTTGTCTGAGAAAGGCTTTATTTCCCCCATCAATTTTTTATTAAAGATTTTATTTTTTTTATTTTTATTTTTTAAATTATTTATTTATTTATGATAGTCACACACAGAGAGAGAGAGAGAGAGAGAGAGGCAGAGACATAGGCAGAGGGAGAAGCAGGCTCCATGCACCGGGAGCCCGATGTGGGATTTGATCCCGGGTCTCCAGGATCGGGCCCTGGGCCAAAGGCAGGCGCCAAACCGCTGCGCCACCCAGGGATCCCAAAGATTTTATTTATTTATTTATTTATTTATTTATTTATTTATTTATTTATTCATGAGAGACTGAGAGAGAGAGAGGCAGAGACACAGGCAGAGTGAGAAGCAGGCTCCCCACAAGGAGCCCGATGTGGGACTCGATGTGGGACTGGATCCTTGATCCTGGGATCCCACCCTGAGCCAAAGGCAGGCACTCAACTGCTGAGCCACCCAGACGTCCCTCCCCATCAATTTTGAATGATAACTTTGTAGGGTAAAGTATTCTTTGTTGTAAATTTTTCTCTTTCAGCTCTTTGAATATATCACACCACTTTCTTCTGGCCTGTTAAATTTCTGCTATAAAATCAGCTGATAGCCTTATGGGAGTTCCTTTATACAAAATAATTGTTTTTCTCTTTTTAGATATTTAGATTCTGCTTTTAAGATTCTCTCTTTATCTTTAAATTTTGACATTTTAATTACAGTGTATCTTGGCGTGTATCTCTTTGGGTTTATCTTGTGTGGAACTCTCTTTTATTCTTGAACTTGAGGTCTGTTTCCTTCTCCAGGTTAGGAAAGTTTTCAGCTATGACTTCTTCAGATAATGTTTTTGCCTGTTTATCTCTCTTCCTTCCTTCTGGGACATCTATGATGTGGATTTTAATAAGGTTGATGTCACAGAGATCCCTTAAACTATTCTCACTTTAAAAAAAGTTTTTTTTCTGTTCAGTTTGGGTGATTTCCACTACTCTGTGTTCTGGACCACTGTTCTGGCCTTCTGTACTTTCTAATCTGCTGTTTATTCATTCTCTCTAGTGTACTTTTCATTTCTCTTATTGTATTTTTCTGATTGGTACTTTCTTATATTTTCTATGCTATGTCCAATGGGACACAGAAGCACAGTCCCTCCTGGCAACCAGAGCTGGGTGCTCCAGAGGTGTTCTTTTTTTTTTTTTTTTTTTTTAATTTTTTATTTATTTATGATAGTCACAGAGAGAGAGAGAGAGAGGCAGAGACACAGGTGGAGGGAGAAGCAGGCTCCATGCACCGGGAGCCTGATGTGGGATTCGATCCCGGTCTGCAGGATCGCGCCCTGGGCCAAAGGCAGGCGCCAAACCGCTGCGCCACCCAGGGATCCCTCCAGAGGTGTTCTTTATGTGGGCTGCATGCACCTTCTTGTTTTGGTGGGATAATAACTGTTCCAGGTGGGTGGAGCTGGCCCTAGGGCCTTGCTGGCTGGGAGACCTGGCCATGACTACAGTGAGCTTGTTGGTGTTAGCTCAGTGTTTTAAACCTGATGAACTAAAGTTTATGCTAATGGATGGCATTTATGCTTTTTTTTTTTTTTTGCATTTATGCTTGTTAACTTTATTGGAAGAGGTCTAATCTTAACAATGTTTTTGGCTCTGTGCTTTCTCCTCTCCTTTCCTAGACAATAGGGGGAAAGACTGAATGAAAGACATCTTGAAAGAGCATGACACTAACATTCACTCCTATGTGTAAAATGTCTACATTTAGCTCTAGATTATGCAATGTGAATTAAGCTTTTAGATGTCAGATGATTCCCTGGGACCTACATTTTGGGGGTAAGAATACCAACAAAGCTGAAGAATAATGTCTTATTTTAAAGGAAAAGAGTATTTATCTTTTTATATTCTTGAGCTCTAGTAGAGACTTCTACTTTTCTTCTGATATTTATTCTCTTCTCCCTAATAATAGGGACTTTTTTTTTTAGCTGGAGACAAAATAAAGACACTTTCAAACTCCCCTCTTGCAGTTAGATATTGCATTGAATTAAATTGTGCTCAATGAGATGTAAGCACAAGTGTCCAAGTGAATTCCAAGAAGTGTTCTTTAGAGGCCTCTCTTTCTTCCTCCTTGCTGGCTAGAAAGCATACCTGATGACTGGAGCCTGAGCAGCTACCTTGGACCATGAAGCAGAAGTTTGTTTTTAAAATGGTAGAGCAACAATATGGAAGTAACTGGATTTCTTCCCAACCCAGATGAGGTTGATTCCACCTCTGCACTCTTTTCTTTCAGCATTAGTTTGCATGTGCATGTATGTCAGTACACACATACACACCAACTACTATTTATTTATATCACTATTATTTAGGGATATTTTATAACTCAATTGTATCTCTGTTCCAAATATAAACGAGTTGCTGTCTTTAGCATAAATATCTCACATCTTTCTGTTGCATGGCCATCCATCTTTATAACTTATTAACTTCACTAATAATGGAAAATACATGTAGTTTTAGTCAAAAACAGAGTAAGGAAATAACGTGGAATTGCTTTCTGTTGAATAGTGATTATTATTTTTTTATTTTTATTTTTTATTTATTTATGATAGTCACAGAGAGAGAGAGAGAGAGAGAGAGAGAGAGGCAGAGACACAGGCAGAGGGAGAAGCAGGCTCCATGCACCAGGAGCCCGATATGGGACTCAATCCTGGGTCTCCAGGATTGCGCCCTGGGCCAAAGGCAGGCGCCAAACCTCTGCGCCACCCAGGGATCCCTGAATAGTGATTATTAACAATCACTGAAATGATTAAGCATTACCCTATGATACTCAGAAGATTAATTTACTTTAACTTTAAACTGCATAATTTGTTTCATGGGAAAGATCACTCTTGATAGAATTTACCTGTTAATATTTTTGTAGTTCAGGAAAAAAAGGAAATTAGTTATCTAATAAAAAACAGATGAAAAAACATTTCATTATACCAGAGCCTGACAGTGACACTAAACTTAATGATTAATTGTCAGTTTTCTTTTAAGCATATTTGTCATGTGCTTTATAAAATACCATGCCTTCCAGTGGCTAGAAAGAACCTAAATTCATTCAGACTCATTGGATGTAGGTCTAAGAACCTTCAAAGTGAGCAGTGGCTAAGCAGTACCAATATGTGTGCACTGTACAGAGATGTCTGGCTAATCCTGAGCATCATGAAGATGAGTGTAGAACTTAAATTATCATAATTCTGAGCAAAAAGTGAGATAGATGTATACAATAGTGAGATAGATGATACAATAATGAATCATTATTGAAGTCCATGGGACATAAAGTCTAGATTTCTGTCTCTACCTTTTTGTTTCTGACCTTGAGAAAGGTATTTAGCTTCTTTAAGCATCAATTTCCTTACTTGTGAAATAAGGCTAGAATCTTTATAAGAAATCAATTAAACAAGATATTCTAGGCAATGCACCTATTATTGTGCTAAGCACATCTTTGATCTGCAATAAAAAGCACTTATAATTATTGTTATTGTTAATATGATGATGATGATGATAATTGCATGGATAATTAGGACAATCCTATAGAAAATCAAACACACAGTCTTGCTATGGAATTAAAAACAAGATGATTTTTGATTGACTGTATAATGGACACATTTACTAAAGAAAACCCTTACTCCATAGCAGTTAATAATACAGTTAGGAACCAGACTACCTGGGTCCTAATCCCATCCCTACCACTCACCAGCTATGTGACTTTGGATAAGTTACTTGACTTCACTGCACCTCAGTTTCCTCACCTGAAAAACAGGTATTACAGTGTTTACCTCATTGGGTTCTTGTGATAATTAAATGAGATAATATACTTAAAGCTCTTAGAGGAATCCCTAGGCATTGGTAAGGGCTATATTATTGTCAACTCTCATTGCCATGTAGATATGTGAACACTCTGCCCTTTTGACCAATGATGAACAAGGTCTGTGTCGATTTTGTCTTCTGTATAAACCATCCCAGGTATCTTGGTTTATTTCTAATAGAATTATCTGCTTTCTGGATGTGGTTTAAATAATTTCCTCATGTTTGGTTTTAATATAAGGATACTGGTTGTTTAAATCTACACTTATTGCTGAAGTCCACGAATAAGAGAACTGTTACAGAAACCTTGGTAGTAAGTGAACAATGACATTCACTTAGGAGAAATAAATCATTTTTCCCAATCCTCACTTGTAGGGGGAAAGAACTAAAAGGAGAGAGACATAATTCATTGACATATTTAGGAGAGAACATTATAGATGGCAGACATAATTTCAAAGTGTCTTCTTAAGGAAGTCCCAATATTATAAGGGGATGTTAGGTGACCATAGGATTTTCCATCTTACTCCCTTTTGATATGAATTATTTTATGTCTTGTAGACCCAAGTGCCAATCATGAGTACTTAGGAAATAAGGGTTTCTCTTATTTCCCATAAGGAAATAAGGGTAGCCCTCTCTGAGAAGTAGCTATGAAACAAGCTCATATGGTATGCCACAAGTCCTCTGAGCTAGTGACCTTCCTTTTGTTTGTTTTGAGCTGAAAGGTTTTCCTTCTCTTACTCATACTAGTCAATACATTTTCCTCTCAACATTTCACATGCTCTTTGGTATCTAACAATGGATTTAGATGAGACTCAGAGGAGATATTTGCCAACAATATGGGCTGTTAAAGAATAGAAAGTGTTACAGGGAGAAATTTAGGAATCTCATTTACTGCCTGGAGATGGGGAATGGAGTAAATGAGGTCCCTTTGCTCAAAAGTGAATGGACTTTTAGATGAATGAATATGAAGATTGTCTGATTCTTGGAGATACCAAGATTATTAGACTACAAAAAAAGAATTTTGACTGATTCTATTGTGGTTTTCTGACTTTGTCAGTGTATTGTAAAGACTTGGTAGTAAACAGAAAATCAGACATGCAAATAAGAACACACATCATTTGGGACCCAAATTTCTCCAAATACCTTGGATAATTGCTTGTCCTTAATTTTTTACCACTGATTATTCCTTATGAGCCAGTTCTGCTGATCAGGATATTAAGAGTTTATATTAAAGTGTGAATTTTTTGTATAAAAAGTATTCCTTCCTCAGTTTTGATTTACCAACCAACTGCCAGGATCCAGGCTGCTAATTATATTAATTGTTTATTTCCAATCAGTAAATGTAAGAGGTAACACACTTCCAGGCACACTTGAATATATACCCCCTCACACAAAACATACAAATACAAAAATATAGATTTTGTTTTCTGGGAAAGAATCCTCTAAAATAGACGTATGACTGCTAGGAAAACTAAATTTTCACTTGTATTATTAAAAATGTCATGGCAATGTAAAAATGCATGTGTTAAACCATGCATTTCAGAGCTATAATTTTCTCCTTATTAAATATCATGGAAATCATTGTTGTACCCTGCCTCATCTCTTTGAATTTAATACCATTTACTATTATGTTGAATTTATGTGTCTTTCCCACAAAGAACCTGATGTTTAATAGACAATTTTATTTTATACCCAAATATCTTATGAGTTAGAAATGATGGACAGTTATTACTCCATTGATGTAGATGGAAAATTTAAGAATGACAGAGGTTAAATAAGAATTCGTGAGGCTCATCCTGTAAGCTAATGGCAATAATAATGAGGATAATTAGATTTTTGTAGTTCACAAAGCAATCCATGTGTGTTATCTAATTTAAACTGTATTAGAGACCTCATCTGGATTCACTCAATATGTTCTACTCAATTTGCTGCAACTCAGTATGTCCCAGACTGAGCTCATGACCTCCTGTACATCCCCCTAAACATATGCTCACTCTCCTAGTCTCAGATATCAGAATCACCATGCATCTCTCACCTATGATAGATATATTCTGGACTCTAGTACCACGAATTCACCATGGGCCTTCACAAGTACAGTGGTTATTCTCATCTGGGCCTTTACTAATGCTCTCTACTTAAAAGGCTCAGACCATTCCCTGCCCCTGAAACACCACCTCGTTAAGCAAAGCTTTCCTGGATAGGTGTTGAAGGTCATTTGTCCACTCAACTGAATTACCATCTCTCATCTGTGTCCCCATAATCCTCTGATTATATCTCTGTTATTGAACTTGCTAGTTAATTATAATTATAGTTGCCCTCTGAACAACATAGGTCTGGACAGCCTGGGTCCATTTATATGCAGATTTGTTTCAATAAATGCAGTACAGACAGAGAGAGAGCAAGTCAGGGGAGGAACAGAAGGAGAGAGAATCTCAAGCAGATTCTGCACTCAGCACGAAGCACAATGTGAGGCTTAATCGCAGTGACCCTGAAATCATGACTGGAGCCTAAATCAAGAGTCGGACACTTAACTGATGGAGCTACCCAGGCACCCCTTTCTTATGATTTTCTTAATAACATTTTCTTTTCTCTAGCTTGATTTATTGTAAGAATATAGCATATAATACATACATCATACAAAATATGTGCAAATCAACTTTGTTATTGGTAAGTCTTCTGGCCAACAGTAGGCTATTAGGAGTCAATTGGTTTATTTTTGTTTGTTGTTCATTTGTTTATTTTGCTTCCTTTGTAAATTTAAGTTGATGATAATTCATGTGTTCTTTATTCTCTGGTGCCACTTTCACCTGATGACATCAAATGCTTCCTGTTTTTTTAATAATTTTTTTAAAGATTTTTACTTATTTGTTTGTTTGTTTGTTTGTTTGTTTATTTATTTATTTATTTTTCACACACGCAGAGAGAGAGACAGAGACACAGGCAGAGGGAGATGGGACTCGATCCCGGGACTCCAGGATCACACCCTGGGCTGAAGGCAGCACCAAACCGCTGAGCTACCTAGGCTGCCCTAATGCTTCCTGTTTTTTTCTGACTTCACAGGAGTTACACAGACTTTCTCTAGTCCATAGATGGGAGGATCTTAGCCAGGAGATGTTGTTGGTACACATTTCCCTTCTGTTTCTGTTTCTGGATTTTATAGCCATTTATCATGTGATCGAACTCTTAATCATGTTATTAAAAGCATTCAGTCCCATTAGGAAGGTATATTTCCCTCGGCTACATGCCCAGCTGTGCTGTTCAGTCATTTTCAGGTTATTTTCCCACTGCTCTCCTCTGCTCGTTTTGGTCCTTCTTCATCCATGCCATGTCATTTCCCATGTGCCACCTTCTACTTGGGTCCATTGTGCATCTAAATTTGGATCAAGTTTTGGAGCAGCTGAGGCAACTCCCAATAAGAGGTCATTGACAGAGTGAAGGATTCCTGTTGCAGAACCTGTGGCAGATGCAACTGAGCAGGCACAGTCATAGGTCTTGTCTGGGTGTTTCTGGGGCTCTGGGAATTAAGTTTTGGGAGAGTCAAAGTTATGCATAGATTTCTGTGGGGAGGGTTGGTACACTTAACTCTCACGTTGTTCAAGGATCAACTGTATCTGTGTTTATTTTATACTTATATGCCCATCCCAAACAATAAGTTCCCCAGGGAAGAGGTATTATCTTATTTTTGTATTTAAAGGGCCTACCCAGTGCCTGGAACAAATCAGGTGTTCAAAGTATTAGAGCTCAGAGGCATTCCATTTGACATATTAGACACTTGATGTACAGATTTCTCAAGTGGCTTATTCACTAATTTTAGGGCAAGGCTTATCCAGGACCCAGAAATCTAGGATTTAAGCAGCTCCTTGTATATCCAAGATGAGTATTATTAATGAGAACTGACTATAGCCCAGGTACTTTTCTAGGTGTGTTATAAATATTAGCTCATTTGATTATCACAGCAACAGTATAAGTTTTATTATTATTTCCAGAAAGGTTAAGCAATTTTTATAACAATTGCACAGCTAGAAATGAGCAGAGTCAGGATTTGAACATAGAATCTGTGCCCATAACCCTTTTGAAAACCTGAAGAATGTAGACCTTCTGGTCCCAAAACATGAACCTATACACTGTTTTGCACATGGTTTCAGGTGTTTTATAAATTCCCTAAGAACCATAGAAGAATCCCATTTGAGAACCCTAGCCAAACAACCCTAATGTGGGGTTTTCCCGCCTCTATAGTTGCCCAAAACCCTTTCATCTTTTAAGTATTGCATGGTTTATAACTCATTCCCTCCTGCCTCTTGACCTTGAGTTTTTAATTTGCTTTCTACAAACCATAACACTTTGAATTGTGTTGCCTGCCCTTGTCAAACCAGACCTATACATTTGGGAGACATCTCCAAGCCTCATTTTTTCACTATCCATTCTTTACTGAGAATACTAATATATACAGTGAGTGAAAGCCTCCCCCTGCCCAGTCTCTGGATTGCCTCATGAGTAGCCATGTCTTTTCAAGAATGCACAGATGCTGTATGTTCAGCACTCACTGTTCAGTGACATATTTAGGGAGCATGTGGATTTCTCACCCATATCAGAAAGTGACATCTATTTATCTAAAAGCTAGTCCATGCATGTAAAGCTAATCCTCTTCTGTCAGCTTTACCATGGCCATTTTGGAGGCTGTTTTCACTAATGCTTAATTAATCCATCTTTACTCACATCTGAAGGAGGAAACTCTACATTTGTTGAGGGCTCACTATGTGGCTGGACTATGACCATCTTGCATTATGTCTGGTTGTCACAATTCCTGTGCATTCTGCAGATGAGGAAGCTAAGATATAGAAAAGATAAGTCTTTTTCTCCAAGTCATCTTGGAGCAAAAGTGGTGCAGGAGAGATTTAAACCTGTATTTGATGAAGTCCATATTCTTTGCTCTGTGATAGCTTGCTTATCTTCCTATGTCAATAAATATCTATTAACTCTATCTATGAGGCTACATCCTCATATCCTGGCACTGAATCACTGAGTAATTCATTGTAAAACATGATGTAGGGCAGCTCCCAAGATCAAAAGGAAACAAATGTATAAAGAGCTTGGAACATTGAGTAACCCAAGCTATGAATCAGGGGCTGTTCCACATTACTTCTGGAAGATCTATCCAGCACATTAAGCTACTCTGGAAATAAGCTCTGGTTGGTCCTTGTGCCTGGACTCCAATTAATATTCATGATTCTCTGTTGGTATAACCGGAAGGAACTGGCTATGCTTTCTACATATTTATTTTAAAACTGACATTCATAGGGCTGCTGTATGTGTCCAGGCAGATAGTTCATGCTGTAGTTCTCTCAACTTACCTTCTTTGTGAGCCCAGGGAGAGTAGAAAGTGTTCTATATGTGGGTTGGGGAAATGTAAAACGTTTAAGACAAAAGAGCCCTAACTTTGCAGTCAGATGTGAGTTTGTAGCCCAGCTAAGTCATGTACAAGCTGTATGAATTGGGCATATTACTTAACTTCACTGAGCTTCAGTTTCATCATGTGTAAAATGAGATGAATAATATCACCAAAAAAAAAAAAATATCACCTAAGAGAAGTTACTATAAGGATGAAATGTGGGCACCTGGGTGGCTCAGTTGGTTAAGCATCTGCGTTTGGCTCAGGTCATGATCTTAGAGTCCTAGGATCAAGCCCCACTAGGATCTAGACCCACATCAGGCTCTCTGCTTCGTGGGGAGCCTGCTTCTCCCTCTCCACCTGCTGCTTCCTCTGCTTGTAAGTGCTCTCTCTCTCTGTTAAATACATAAATAAAAATATTATTTTTTAAAAAAGGATGAAATGTGTATAAGTTCCCTGGTACACAAAATGTGATAGAAGTTATCAATATTAATATTACTGTGTTGATGTACTCCCTGGAAAATGAGCTTCAGGGTTTTTCGGATACCAAGACATGGTGTGAGGTTTCCTCCTTCATCATAAATAGTCATCTACAAAAATATTTAATAAATTCAGGCTGAGCAGCAAGGTGTCCACACTGGCATAAAGATGCATAGAGAAATTGTTTACTGTAAATATCCTAGGATGAACAAATGTCCCTGATTCCTTCTTTTAGCAAAAGAAGTTTCCAGGAATTACCTTAAAACCTACTCCTAAAGGGATCCCTGGGTGGCGCTTCGGTTTGGCGCCTGCCTTTGGCCCAGGGCGCGATCCTGGAGACCCGGGATCGAATCCCACGTCGGGTTCCCGGTGCATGGAGCCTGCTTCTCTCTCTGCCTGTGTCTCTGCCTCTCTCTCTCTCTGTGTGACTATCATAAATAAATAAAATTTTTTTAAAAAAAACCTACTCCTAAAAAACAAAACAAAAAAAAAACCTACTTCTTACTAGTTTTAAGTTCTTCAGAAGCTTATCCGTAGCCTTCAGAATGAAGCTCTGACTTCTGAGCATGGCATATGATACTTCCTGATAATCTGAATCTAGTTTTTTCAGTCTTGCTTGTAATTTTTACTTCAGCTCCATTGATAAACTTCATGGCTCCAAAGATATATGGTACTTTCTCATTTTTCTGCTTTTGCATGTGCAGTTCTGCCTTACTAGAATACCCTTGCTTTTATATATTCATACATATGCATGCACACACACACACACACACACACACACACTTTTTTTTCACACACATTGTATCTATAGTGGGCTAATTTCAACACAAGCTCAAAAATTCTGGTTGCGGGATCCCTGGGTGGCGCAGCGGTTTGGCGCCTGCCTTTGGCCCAGGGCGCGATCCTGGAGACCCGGGATCGAATCCCACATCGGGCTCCCGGTGCATGGAGCCTGCTTCTCCCTCTGCCTGTGTCTCTGCCTCTCTTTCTCTCTCTGTGACTATCATAAATTAAAAAAAAAAAAAAAAATTCTGGTCGCATTTTACCTCCTTAAAAAAGGTTTGCCCTTAAACCTACATCTTGGCTGGCCAAAGTACCTTCTTTTGGGGGTCCCTTTGACTCCACTGCTTACCTTTTCCCCATCTTATTGTGTATTCTGTCTCCTACCAGACCATACACTCTTGGGGGACAGAGCACTGATTCTGTTGCCTTGGTTTCTGTTACATATCAGATACTCAATACATATTTGCATAAAAGGAAGGAAGAAAGGAGAAAGTGGTTCTAGGAATACTTTTACTCAGTTTTTTGTTCCTTTATTTGGGTCTGAATTTGCCTGTTAATTAGTGAGTTTCTAGGGAGGAGGGAAATGCCTGACTTTTCTCAGTCCTGTGTGTGTAGACCAGTTATTCTCAAACTTGGGTGCACACAGCATTCACCCAGGATCTCTGAAAGATCCAGAGACCTAGCCATCAGTACATTTTTACAATCTCCCAGGTGACTCAATGTGCATCCAGAAGTTAAGGAACACTGGATTAGCCAGAAGATGATCAATAAGTGTGTAGTGATTGAATCATTCAATCAGCAAGTCTCTTCTAGGCAGGGTGTCTAAATAGACTCAGTTCTTGGTAAAAGAAGGCAGAAGAGTAGAGAGGAAGGGAAGAGAAAAGGACACTATTAGCTTTTGATTGAATCAATGTAAGAAGTTGGACCATCCCCAAGGATTCAAAACGTTTTTCAAAAACACTTTAATGTAAACAGTTTCAGCTTCTTTCTCTTTCATTTCTAATTCCACTGGGCATTGCCAAGTCTAGGTCCAGGATAGGGAAGCTGAGTTTCCCAGAAATGTTGTGAATATATGTTGGTAAACATCCCAGTAAATAGGAGAGTAACAGTTCCTCTTGTCAAGATTACAAGGCTCAGTTTTTCCCTTCTTTGACTTCCCATGTTTGCTTTTTGAGGTCCCTGCAGCTGCACTCTCTTGTAATAAGAGAGTCAATATTGGCCTGCATAATTCATGATTACAAGGTGTATAAGCATGATGGTGAAGGAAACTGATGTTTAATTTACATGGCCCCCTATTTCCTCATAAAAAGCTAAGCATCACAGACTCAAAAATGAAAAGTAACAGGGAGGATGTATTTGGATGTCACTGAACAGACATAATGCAAGAAAATTGAATTTGGAGATTTTCTGAATACCTGGATCAAAATAAACTTTTTGAAAATTCAGCGGAAATATGGCATCTTACTTAGAATTTTCTGAATTTGACACCAATCTCCTTACTGTTTCCTAATTATTTTACTTTGCTGCAAGATAGCCTATAATATCAGTTCTTTCTTATTTTATTTTAAGTACTTAATGGGAGAAAGGTAAACTCTACTATTTTCTATATCTTCATTTATTCCCATGAACTATGAAAATATGCTCTAACTTCCTTCTTCCAGTACCTGTAGTACTGTTTCTTCTAAAATGGATTTGTATTTTGCAGAATTTAGAAACTTTCAGATTAAATTATATAAAGATCTCTGCTTCATCATACTTTATGGTTTATATTCCAGTGAACCTCGCTCCTCTAAATGTTTTCCTCTCTTATAAGCAAATGGAAAATGCAAGCTTAAAATTCCCTGTTGGAATTCTGATGACAGCCTAGATTATGAGACTACTCACTGTTACCCGGGGAAATTTGTGTAAGAGAGTTATAATTGGGAGAATATCATTGTCTCTTGTATTAGTTTTCCCAAATGCCAAGGAAGCTACTTACCTATACTGTTAGCTCATCCCCTGTAATATAGCTGGACTTAAAATCGAATACAATTTTGATGCTTTCAGAAAAAGCAGACAGGGCGAGCAAAGGAAATGTGATAATAATACTTAGGATACTACTATATATTTGGTGAGCTCAGTCTAGATCTGGCCCTGTGTTAACTGACACACATGAGGTTACTGAATCTAAGCCTTGCTGGAACCTTATACAGTAATGTTATGGCCCTGATGTTTCAGATAAGAAAGCTGAAAATAGATTAGCCTGGGAACAGCTGATTAAGTGTGGTGCTAAGGCCCTGACAGATGCCTGATCCCACAGTTGGTCCCCTGAACTACTGTGCTTTTGCCTCAGTTTGTCACTGAATGAGCACAAACCACACCCAGTTGATTTAGAATAACTCAGAACTGAGATGACCTATATTGTGCATCTTAGCAATCACTTCATCTATAAAATTAGGGCATCAGTCCAAGTGTGTTAGGTTGTTCTTTTAGTCTGAGTTGCCTGCTACTAGATGTCCATCTCTATCCAATTGGAAATGGTGATTATCATAGGGATGATGGGTGGAGCCAATGGAAATACAACAACATGCCCCATTCTGGATGTGTAAGTTGTAGAGGTACCCCAAAGCAGGTGCTTGCATACCAGCAGCTGGGCACTATCCTCAACTGACAAGCCTAGAAGAGCACCTCTTCACATTATACTGAACTTCACACTGCCAAAGAGTCCTTAGAGGTCTAAATGCACTGAAAACATGACTTTTTCTTTTCCCTACATTCATGATTATTTTCCCTTTTATAAAAACCCATGACAGAGAACCTAGAAAATGCAAATAAGCAAAACAGTGAAAATATGACTCATTACTGATCATATCCATAAGAGATGATAATTTGGTGTGCATATTTCTTGTACCTTTATCCTATGCATAATAATTCTATGCATAATTTTTTTACTTTTTTTTGTAAAAAGGAGATTATACACATGGTCAATGATCTGATTTTTTTAATCTTATGCAGAATTTTTTAACAACCTTATGCAAAACCCAAACAGATAAACAGATAATAATGGAGATGCTGTCTTTTGGGGGAAGGGGTGCAGAGGTAGAGGAGTAAGCCCACATCCACTTCTGGCTTCTCTCTATCTCCCTTATCCCCCAAGGGGGATCCTGAAGCACTATAGTGCTCTGCAGAGCCCACTTTCAATATCTTTGTTCTTTTGATATTAATTATGATCTCATTTTATATTAAAGCAGTGCAAGGCCCAGAACTTAGATAATGAATATCTCCTCCAGGATAAAAATAGTATTAAAAGGTACTGGTAGCCATAATTGTTCAAACTATCATTTGTTAAAAGTATAAGAATAATAGAAAAGTCTGCTATCTTTTCCTACTGTAGAAAAATAGTCTAGATTCTTCCTAAGATAAGACCATTGAAGAACTGGGGACAAAAAGAAGGTAACTTTGTGGCTTTCCTAATTTTCCTGATTTTACACATACACACATATTTAAAACACTCCCTACCTAGAAGGAGCAATTCCTCCAAAAATGAACAAGAAATTGTTGGTTGTTGTTGTTGTTTTAAAGAAGTGGAGGGGCTCTTCATTCCATCCAAGCAGAAATGAATCTGTAGCCAGGAAGAAGCAGATGGCCTCTCTTCTCTGCCCTTTAGTTTTATGACTGTAAGTCTGGGAGATTTTTCAGCAGTTGCAATAGTTGGCTTCATCTATCATGCTAGGCAATGCCTCAGCCACAGCAGCTTGTCTTTTTACATTCAAGTTCCATAGATACGGACTAAGCAAAGCCCCGTGTTTTCACATCAGAAGCTGATGATGAGCGATGTGAGGAGAGACAGAGTTAAACAGATTCTTCCTCACTCTCCATTTCTTAGCCCTACTGTTAACAAGTGTGCTTCGTGTTAGAATTTATGATGCTAGGTGAAAACTTTGTTCCAAAGGTGGAATTTATCCTCTAACGTCCTCTGGTGGAATGAAATCACCTTCCCAGTTACATTTTATGTTGTCTAACATAGCATAGCATCTTTGTCTCAAAATGTTCTCAAAGATCCAGGGTCCGGGGTTCCTGGGTTCTGCTTTAACTTTGACATGTTATACAACATGGTCTTGGGCAAATAATTTAAGTTCTCTATGCCTCTGAAATTATAATGACACTTCTCTCAGCCCCTGATGCTTTCCATAAAGCATTTCTTTAAGAAATTTGCATGGACTGATGGCTCTCAACCTAGTTGAACATTAAGATCACCTGAGGTATTTTTTAAACTACCAATACCAAGCTCCAATGGTTCTAAAGTAGAGCCAGGATTGGACTTAGAAACACTAACCCTGACAATCCCATTTAGAATTATTCTCATTCTGCTATGTTTGTTTTATTTTGCTTTTGATAACTTACCCAATAGGTCTCAATTTTTTCTTTCTGCATGAGGCTTACCTCCAACAAGGAGATGTAAGCTCATTAAGAAAAGAAACAGATGCATAACTCATCTTTGTATTCCCACCCTATCTTGTCCAGAGGGAACTGGGTTCAACAATGATCTCTAACACCTATTTACCATGCAATCTTGGGCAAAATGCATGGCTCTTCTGCATCTGTTTCCTTACATGCTCCTTATGGATAGGAATTCGATGCTATTTTGTGTAGTGATTTTTCCATTTAACACTTCCTACTATGTGATTCTAGGTGTGTGGGAGGGTATGTTCATGATATTAACATAGATCCTATCTATGTTAATTTTTACAAAAACTTGGATTTTCTTATGCCCGAATCAAACAAAAACCCTGAAGGTTAAGAGAAATTAAGTAATTTCTACGTTGATGAAGACATGCTTGCAATCCAGGTTTTAAGAATTGTACCCAAAGCTCATCCCAAAGGACAAAGCTACCATCTTGATTCTCTAACCAGTGACTATAAAAATGGAACTACTGTCGCAAAGTAGCCTCATACAGGGGATAAGATTGTGGATTGCCCAGGTGTAAAAGTGACTTTGTCACATATTAGCTGAGTGACTTTGGAAAAGTTATTTTACCTCTCTGAGTTTTGGTTTTCTCAGCTGGAAAATGAAGATAATCATATTTACTTCAAAGAGTTTTTGTGAGGGTTAATTATATGGAAAGTTCTGCCCAGTACCTGCCTCATAAGCACACAATAGATGTTAGCTATTATGATGCTTGTTATTATATCTGTGGTTAAAAGTGAGTAGTCTTTATCCAAAAGCTGCCCAGGACTCTAGGGAGGCTCCACGCTCTGCTGCCCTTAAAATGGTAAGGGTTATTATCAAGCAAATATGCTGGTTATACTCCTTAAAATGTACATACTTGTCTTTAATTGTATGTCTAGGAAATACAACGGTTCTGACATTTGTGCATATGAAGGAATAAATCCTCCCCAGCAAATTGGAATTGATCCATAGCTAACAGTTGGTAAAATGCACAATTTGCATGAGGATATGTGAGGATGTTATACATCTATTTATAAAAAGACCGACTGGATAATAGGATTATCCTATGGCATCTATAGCCTGAGCTTGGACAAGATGATCTCTTGTGTATGTTTTTTTTTTCCCTAATGTTAAGAATAATCGAGTTGACTCTCCACAAAACATGTAGAGTCTTCTCTTTGGAGAGAAATGTCTAGGTCCAGCACTCTCCATCACTCAGTGTAATAACTTTAACATTATTGAAAAGGCCATGTATTGAAAGATTTCTTAAATCATGTCTGTGCAGCTATAGAATGAATTTTCTGTAGGGAGACTTTTGTTTATGACTGAGTAGTGTTATGGAGTTTCTAATAAGCTCCTAGCACTAAGCATAGCCATTATTCTTTCTCCCTGTATTTACTCTTTTAGGGAAAAATGAGGAGGGGGCTACAAAAACAATAGTACAAGCATTTCTAGCATTTCCCTTACTTAATGTACATATTTGGCTGATAAGCATGTCCAAGGGGGAAAAATGACTGTCAAATGATTGTGATTCAAATGGACTAGGAGAAAACTTTGAACTCAGATGGAAACAAATGTTCTCTTTTATGTTGAAGATGATCCGTGATTGGTAAAAACGTCAGAACCAAGGGAAGCAGTTTTGGTGACTTGCTGTGGGCTAGAGAAGAGAGAGAGAATGGTTTTCAAAGATAAGCACTATTGAATCTTTCGATAGGTCTCAGAGGTGAGGACCTACTAGGTGCCAGACCTCCACCCAAGAACAAATGTGTAAAGATGCTTATGGTCTTCTGTAATGGAATGATTTCAATATACTGTGATAGGTGCCTTCGTAGATCAAAGTAGAGAATGTTTCAGGATCAAAGAGAGGAGAAACCTACATACTTGGCAGCAGAAGACAGGATGGAGGGACATACTTTCAGTGGAGGGGATGCCACCACTTATTGACAGCAGATGGAACCCTGGGAAGGGGTAACTGTTGTAATTAAGTGGATAGCTGAAATAGCATCTCCTCCAACTTCTTTTTCTATCTTGCATTTTTCTTAAAATGAATCATTTTCTTGGCCCTTTCAAAGATATGACTGTCAAAAATGAGTGGAGTACTCATTAACATTAAATATAAAGCCCAAAAAGTGAAACTACTTCCATGAAGCCTTGACTTGTTCATTATTCTTGGATTAGAACCCAAGAACCAGGAGTATTTGGTAAATTGTAGGCCCTAGATAAATAGTCTATGGGTATATACAGGTTGAACTGTAAGCTTTATTAGTGTTTTCTCATGTAACCATTCAGTGAGTCTTTATAATTACATGTGACATAGGTGAACTTCTAATACTAGTCTTATTTTTTATGCTAGGAAACCAAGTTTTCAGAACACTTTTAAGCCATGAGACTCAGGCCCCTAAAATCTGGTTATGCCATCATTTTCACTAATCCTTAACTTTTCTTCTTGTATAATTAGCCCTAGACTGTGCACTTCTATGTGGCCATCAAATTCAGTTGCTTACAGGGTCCCAACATATAAAAAAAATTTAAATGGAATACAGTTGGGAGTGGTAGAGACTGTGATGAAATGGAGCAGGTGTAGATCAATTAAAGGAAATTAAAATCAATTTCTTAATAAAAAAACACAGGCCAAAGCAGATATTCCCATTTAATGGTAGGATTGAGTTCATAAGCAGTTTATTTGTATCCTCTACAAAGGAATTGAAACATAAAAATATGTTCTAAGCAGAATACTAAGTAGAAAAGCTAATTTATAAAGTTCAGTTGGTATATATTTATGTGTTATTAAAAGCATACTTAAATAAAGATCCAATTTGGCTTTCCAACTGTAAATATATCATTAAATTAAAAGGAATATTAAAAGATTACTGATTTGCAAGATAAATCTAGACCTGCCCCTTGTGTTATATAAGGCTCTTCTGTATCCATTTGCCCTTTGATGCAGATTCCAAGAACTTATGTGAAAAAAAGAAAGATGGAAGGCACCTGGGTCGCTCAGTCGGTTAAGCATCTGACTCTTGATTTTGGCTCAGGTCATGGTCTCAGATTTGTGGAATATCAAGTCCCCCCATCAGACTCCACACTCAGCATGGAGCATGCTTAAGAATTCTTTCTCTCTTCCTCTACCCCTTCCCACCCTCTCTTTCTCTCTCAAGAGAGAGATGTAAATAAATAAAATCTTTTAAAAAATACTTGTTGTCAAAGGCAGGATTATCTCAATGACCCATTTGTTATTTGCTCAGTTCCTTGGTGATAATTCTATCTTTTTACCAATTCTATCTTTTTATAATATTCTCTCTGATGATTTACACAATGGTAACTATTTTATGGAGATCACTCAACCCTGGTTAGGCTACTATACATTTTATGGCTTAAAATAGCAATATGGTAGAAAGAGTGCTGTAATTTCTATTTGGGAACCAGATTTGAGCCTACTCTATGATTTATAAAAGTGGGACCCCACCCTGACCCCACCCATATATCAATGGCTCTCCATAAGGTTGAGGGTGGTCAACCCGCCTAGAGTACATTTGAAATGTCGTTAGATTGTGGGTTGGTTATGACAATGCCTTGTCAGATCCCTTGGCATTTAATAGGTGGGAGCCTAGGATTACTACACATGATGCAATGCAAACAGAATAGCCCCATACAATGAAGCATTGTCCAGGACAAAACTCAGAAATCCCCATTTTGAGAAAGTGCTGTAGGCACTGTATTTACCCTGTGGAAACCTCATTGTCCTCATTTATGAAATGTCCTACTGAGCTTACAGGATTATTATAAAGATCAAATCAGATAATATATATGAAAGTGCTTTGTAAGCCCTAAAACATCATATGCATGGGAGGCATTATAACCATTATGCTAAGTGGCAAAGAAAGGCAAAGCTCTTTACAACAAATTGTGAACTGTATGGATCTATAATCTCTCTCTCTTGTTTTTTGTGGGTTTGTTTATTTGTTAACACAGCTTAATCTGGATCATCTGGGCTGAGACGGTTATTTTGAGCCATTAATGTTTTTTGGTTCTTTATACTTTTAGGAAAATCCCAAGATGTATTTATTTTTGAAAGTATCACCTGTAGTGGTCATTTGCCAGTCTCTAATTTAATATCAAAGCTACTCAGAAGAATACTTACCTGATTATTCATAAAGTCTTAGGAAAATCTAGGATGAGAAAAGTCTATATAGCATATACAATGTGACTGCTATGAGTGTGAATTTTGAGTCCAAAGGTGTCCAGTTTGAGGCCTGACCCTACCCCATTCATGTTGGCTATGGGACCTTGGGTAAACTAATTCACTTTTCTAATCAATTATCTATAAAATGATTAAAATACTTACATAATCACTGTTGTGAGGGTTAAATGATATATCTTTGACATTATGAATGTTTCCGATAGAAATATACCTTCATCTTGTCTAGGTCCCCAACATTTGCTTGGTTTCACATCTCACTACCAATCCCCTTTGCAGACTTCTGGAAAGATGTGATTAGGGATTATATCATGAAGTAGAGAGATTCCTTCATAGGACTGGGGCAAAAATCAAGAAATGGCCTCCATATTGACCCGCACTATATTGTCTGATATTGTCTGCAATCAAATTATCTCTTGAAATGCCAAGATGTCATATCAAGCCTCCCATCAAAACTATTAACAGGCAGTCAGTTGATGTGACATTCTTGGCTCCCAACAGCAGCTTAGGTATATTTTTAAATATTCTGTCTGGCAGCTCAAGAAGAAAAAAAAAAGAACTGAATAGGCAGCAACCAACAGTTTTTTTTTCCAACAAAGATCCTTCCCCACAACCTGTCCACCCCTTCTGAGGAAGGAATAGGTTGAGATATGCTGTACCAAAATAGCAGAGTGGCCATGTTACCTAGCAACCACTCATAAGAATGGGTGTTAGACATGCCCTCTAATTACCAGATCAAGGAGATGCTCCCTGAGTATGGCTTCAAGAGTGAGCAAAAGCATCTGGTTTCAGTGACTCCTGTGAACGGGTGAGATGATGTGAGAGTCTTCCTTTCAGCTGCTTGGGAGCTACAGGGACTCGAAGGACCAGGAAGCCATTACATTTAGGGATCTGAAACCTTGTGGCCCCAGGTTATTTTCCCCAGACCACTTCTTGCCACATCATTTTTCCCCCAGCTTTCTTGAGATATGATTGGCAAATAAAAATTGTATATATTTAAGTTGTACGCATAATTTTTAAGGTGTTTTGATGTGATGATCTTACACACATACACACACACACACACACACACACACACACACTGAGAAATGGTCACCAAAATGAAGTTATTTAACAACACCCACTGTCTCACACAGTTACTTTGTGTGTGTGTGTGTGTGGTGAAAACACTTAAGATCTACTCTTTGAGCAAGTTTCAAGTATACAACAGTATTATTAACTATAGTCACCAAGCTGTATATTATATCCCCAAAGCTTACTCATCTTATAACTAAAAGTTTATACCCTGCAACCAACATCTCATTTACTCCATTCAAGCCATGACACCAATTTTTTAAACTTTTTGTTTTGTGATAGCTGTAAATTCACATGCAGTTATAAGAAATAATAGAGAAGGGTTTCCTTTGGTGGAGATGGATATACCTTTACCCATTTTTTCAATGATAACCTCATATCTATAATGAAATATTATAACGAGGAAATTAATATGGTCCATCAACCTTATTCAGATCTCACCAGTTATACACACACTCTAACACCAATTTTAAAGAGAATATAAACCTACTGGAACAAACTCCCCTTTTGAAAAATCTTTGTTGATAACTCTGATTAGTTGAAAACATACCCAAACAAAATGGTCTTGGGACACAAGAACCTTTCTGACTTTCACTTATATCTGTACTATCTCTTTTATCAGCTGACGCAGAATTTGGGGGATAAAGAACTATGTCTCAGGGTCACATTAGGATGTAAGATCAAGCACAGCAGTCCTGTTTCAGTTACTTATTGAGCCCATTGCCTATGTATAATCAGAAAGGCTAACTTCTGAATTCTTTGAGATCAAGAAAGTTGAAGAGCTGGTTGTCACCCTGAGCTGTTCTGTTGCTTTAACTGCTGCTAAAACCTCCCCCCTCAAGCATGCGATTCTGTGTCTGTCAGGTTGAAGGGTGAGGATAAAAGAAGAGTTTTGACTGCAGGTGTACACATAGGAAGGACCATTGCATCTCTGTGTCTGGGAAGCTGCTTCATTTCTGGGCAAGGCCAACCAGAGTTGTTTTCAAAATCTGAAGCTATTTTCTATAGCCAACAGTGACTATATTGACATCAGACATCATGGAAATGGCTTATGGTTAGAAGCCTGAACTACTGGAGTTTAATTCCTAGCCTCATTATCAACCAGCTATGCAACAAATGACCTCACCTCTCCATTTATGAGAAATTAGAGATGTTGCTGATAACTCATACCTCATCAGAGAGTTATAAGATTTCAGTGACGTAAGGAACTGCTTCCCAAACTTGAGCATTCATTGGAATCACCTGGAGGCCTTATCACAACAGATTGCTGGACCTCACCCCAGAGTTTCAGATTCTGCAGGCCTTGGGTAGGTAAGGTCTGATAACGTGCATTTCTATAGGTTCCCTGGTGCTACTGCTGCCTGTTTGGGAACCACACTTTGGGAACTGCTGTGATCCCTTCATGATCACACTTTGGGAACCTTGAATATAAGTGCCTAGCAACAAATCTGTTGATATTCATCCAGAGGAAGCAAGTTCCCCTCCAAGCAAAAAAGGGATGCAGTACCCACCTTCCCCAAACAACCCAGTTCTCAGATGTTCCAGAAACTGACCCTCTGATTAACTTCTAAGCAATCCATGTAGAACGAAAGGCTGTGACATCATTAACGTATCTGACAATGGTACACTGCCAACTTTGATGTATCCCCATTTATAGGTGACTTTCCCCTAGAAACAAATTTAGAGTGAGGAGTTTCATGCTGGTTGTATGTACAAATGTATGTGCTTGCATACATGTAAGTAAACATACTCCTTGGCTTTTTATTTGCCAGCTCAACCCCCAACACATAATATTTTCACCAGGCGTGTGTACCTTCTGTGCTATTTTTTGGCATGTGTATGTGGGAGAAAATGTGGAAAAAGGAAGCTTAGGCAAGCAAGTGTTCTTAGAAGAACTTCAGAGAACCTTTCATTAGAGAGGCAAATTAAAATATTTCAGTCCCTGGCCTATTCTTTTTAAATATGCCAAATTACATCAGCTTTTGATAGAATAAACAGGCTATAGAATCACCTTTAAAAAAAAAAAAGCACTGATATATTTTGCTGGTGCTCTAAGTGATATAAGGAAAGTCACTTTAAATGTTATTTTCTTGGCCCCCATGAATGTTTTCTGTAAGAGACGAAACCCCTCATGTGAACCTGAGGGATTATTTTAATAATCTTCAGTGCCTTGGCTTTCCGGACATTGCATGCAACCCTCGATTTCTTTTTTTCAGAGTCCTTACAAGGTTTGACTTCCAACACTGAACAGAACACTCTCAGAGCCTAGGATAGAGCCCTGATTTATTGCCCTAGCTTTATATTTGACTTCCAGATTCCAGGTGGTCTTGAAGCCATTGATGTAATTCACAGTTGACACCATTTTAAACGCCATTAAAAAAAAAACCACACCATTTTAAACAGGATAACTTTTGAATATCCATGTATTATACAAGCATCAGTAGCTTTAGCTTTCTGTCAAAAAACTGGCTGGGATTTGAACTGTATTTTGAAGTTTTTGTTTGTTAATTTTGTTTTTTTGTGTGTGTGTGTGGCTTTGTTTGTTTGTTTGTTTTTGAGGTTACAGCAACAGGTATCAAAACACAGGCCAAAAGGTGTTTCAGAGTTGGGAGACTTGACTGGCACTGGCAATGTCAGCCTTGGATGTCAGTTTGGATTTGGTTCTTTGTCCGAATCCTCCTAAACTGAGATTATTTAGAGCCATTTCCCCCTTGTGCATTATGTAATGTCTGCAAAGAGAAGTCAGATGGAGAATAACAGCAGGAGCCATGGCAGAAAAACATGGGCAGTGTTGCCTTAGGCTGTCAGGCAACTTGTAAACGTACAGCCCCCTAGGGTCCAGCAAAGATGGAACTGACAGGTCTGCTGAACCCCAGTCACTTCATTCCTAGGAAAGGCAACCAGCAGGAATGGAAATCATAATTGCTTTCCTTTATTCAAAGAAATCATGGATGAAACGATTAAACAGATTAAGGCTTACCTCCTTCAGTGCCCCAGAATAAATGCAGTCTGGTTTTCTGATAGAACTATAACTGTCAGTCAAGAGATTAGGCCTTTAGGGGGTGGAGAGAGGAGGTGGCCTTAAAATATATTCATATTTGCAAACTACAACCGTAGTTTAATCTTGGAGTTACACATTGATCTTGCCCCCTCTTTGAAGTCTGCTGTTCTATTAGCTACAGGCTTTCTGCCCTCAACTACTGTTCTTCCATATTTTTAAAAAATATATTTTAAAAACTCAATTAAAAATAGTACTGCATTGAATCACCCAAGGGGGGAATATAATTAAAGGTAACCGTTTGTATTACCTTCCGCGAGGACAGACTTTAGACATGTGATTAACTTTGAAATACACGAGTCTGATTATTTCTTTACGAATGCAGCATTCTCTATATAAAACAATTTCTTCTCTAATTCATTCGGGATTTTGTACTTACAGGGAGACTGTTTACCCATTTAGTGATTCAGCTCTGGGCTGAGTATAGGTTTTCAGTCTTACCCACACAGTATGCCCAGTGGTTTTAGTCGTATCAGCTGAGTTAGTACAACTGCAAAATGCACATTGTTTTCTCATTAGCTGTCATACAATTGTCTGTACCTATTAATTTTTTTGAAAAGATAATAGATATTCCTGGAGAAACCAAGAGAAAGTGGCAGAATAAATGGCAGGCCATTTCTCATGTGGTGCCAGAACTTAGGCATTTGTAAGTTTCTGACCGTCATTAGTCAAGGTTCTGGGTTCATTATCTCAACCTTGACATCTGGGTTCTTAATCTCCAAATCCAATTTCTTTCCACCATTTCCTGAAAACAAAAGCCCCATCAGCCCAGACTGTTTCCTAATGTTTCTATATCCAATAAACAAGCTAATGGGTCACCTACTATGTTGAGCCAGAAGAAATCCATCCATCTTTCCTTCTGCCTACTTAACCATCCATCCATCCATCCATCCATCCATCCATTTATTGATTCACTCATTCAACAAGGATCTTCTCAGTCTCCTGCTTGGGTGCTCAAGACATCAGCTGTGAATAACAAATGTTTATTCCCTACTCTCTCATAGCTTACGATCTTACATGGAAGACAAATTCTGAATAAGTGAATAGATATTTGAGGAAAGCTGCAAAGGAGACTGGCAAGGAAGATTTGGTAGGTAGAATTATAACAGTGACCTTCAGTAACCCTAATCTTCGTATATTTCCCTCTGCTTTGTGTGTGTGTGGAACTTGTGAATATAGTAAGATATCACTCTTTTGATTATGTTAAATTATATGACAAAAGGGAAATTATGCCAGTGGGCCTGATCTAATATGAGCCCTTTAAAAGCAGAGCATTTTCTCCAGCTGGTGGGCAGAAGACGAGGTCATATTCCAAAGAAGTGTTCAATGCACTATTACTGGCTTGAAAATAGAGGTGGCTTCTAGAAGCTGAGAGCTGAATCGTGGCTGGCAGCCAACAAGAAGATAGAGACCTTAGTCTTACATCTGCAAGGCAATGAGTTCTGCCAACAAGCTGAGTTCACTTGAAAGTGAATTCTTCCCCACATCCTCCAGAGAAGAGTCCAGCCCCGCTGACACCTTGAGTTCAGCCTAGTGAGACTGCTATGAGTTGAACTTTGTCCACCACAGAAAAGATATATTGACATCCTAGCCCCCAGTACCTGTGAATGGGACTTTATTTGTAGGAAGGGTCTTTGCAGAATCCATCAAGTTAAGGTAGGGTCATAAAGGGGAGCCTTCATCCAGGATGACTGGTATCCTTACAAGAAGAGGGATATTTGGACGCAGACCCACCTGAAGAATGCCATGTGAGGACACAGACACAGAGAGGAATGGCCAAGTGAAGATGAAAGTAGTCATTGGAATAATGCTACCACAAGCTGAGGAATGCCTGGGGCTACCCGAGGTTGGGAGAGACAAAGAAGGCCCCCCAGGAGAGTCTGCAGAAGGAACATGGCCCCAACATCTTGACTTTGCACTTTTAGCTTCCAGGACCATAGAAAATAAATTTGTTTGGTTTTGTTTTGTTTTTTGTTTTTTGCCACCCAGTTTTTGGTACTTGGTTACTGTAGCCTTAGGAAACGAATACAGCAAGGCTAGAGAGCCCAGTTGAGCCTGCCCAGACCTTTGAATGACAATCTTAGGACATAAATGGGTGTTGTTTGAAGCTCCTACGTTTGAGGTAATTATGTAGCAATAGACAATGAGTACAGAAGAGTATGGAATGAGTATCTCATCTACATAATCTGAGGGCGGCTGTCTGAGGAGGATGTGTAAGATGAGGAAAAAGAATAAGAATTATTGAGCAGAGAGGAGAGAAGAAGGTTGTTCTAAATAGAAAGAATAGCACATGCAAAGGTCTTGAGACAGACAAGAACCAGCTGCACTCAAGGAACTCGTCTTCAGGCTTTCTCCCTTCAGATAGTGTTGCTGTCAATGCCAGCCCTAACCTAGGTGCTGGAGAGAAGATAAGGACCTACAGACATCATCCTTGTTTTTACAGAGCTCAGATTTTTAGTAAGAGAGATTAAAAACATATAAGCAGACTACAAAATAATGATTATAGTTTGAAAGGTGGACTATGAAGGGAAAAAGACATGGGATTGAGACAGAAAGCCAAAGTATTGGATAGAATGTTGACAAGGGAGGGAGAATGATATACTGAGTCTGGGGAGGTAGGCAAGACCAGATCAAGGAGGGTGCTAGGACTGTCTGCTTTTCTCCTTGTGGAATATTTCAGGAAATCATGGTCTCCCTTATTACAGGGCTCAGTAGTATGCTGTTGTAATAACCTTAGCACCCTCTAGTAGCCACTGCACCTTCTGAGATACAGGCCAGCAGAAAAAAGTCTAGACCATTCCCCTAATTGAACACAGGATTATAGCTCTGGAGTCGTAAAGTATAGCCTGTCCTGGAGCACTGGGCTTTTATTTAACCAGATATGCAACCAATTATAAATAACCAAAACCTTCTGCTCCGAGTGGCACTACAGACTTGCATTATTTCTTAAATTTCAAGTTACTGGCATTGCATGCATATGTGTATATCTGTGTCTGTGTCTCTCTGGGTTCCCCACGATGACCCTCAGTTTCAGTGATTCACTAGAAGAACTCACAGAAATCAGAAAAGCTGTTACATTCATGCTTACAGTTATTACAGCAAAAGGATACATATTAAAATCACCAAATGAAAAAGATGCATAGAGTAGAATCCAAAAAAGACGGGGTGCCAGCTTACAGTTGTGGTCTCCTACAGGAGTCATACAACAGTGTGTGACAACAGCCAGAAAATCACATTTGAGCTTTGACATCCAAGCATTTTTCATGGAGGTCAGTCATGTAGGCCTGGAGTGTCCACATGGCTGATTTAGTCACTCAGCTCCCACCGCACTCCAGTGGTCAAACTGCTATACCATAGCTCAAGGCCCCAGCATTAACCACATTGTTAGTATAAACTATATGGCCTGGTCCAAGGCCCCAGGTGAATAAGAACACTCTTACCAGGCAGGATATTTCAACGGTTTAGAGATTATCTCCCAGAAGCTGGAAAAGGGTGGGGGGCATATCTTTACTCCGAATGCATAGGATTTGAATATCCCAGATTTGTGGAATGAACCCTTTACTATAAAACATACACCCTCTCCCTTCCCCTCTCTCTCTCCTTCTCTCTGTCATTACTCCAACTCGTATTTCCACAAAATCGAGAGCGTTATCACCAAATTCTTAGCAAAACATGGAAATCCTTTGCAGTGCTTTTCTATCTCTTGTTATAGCAGTTTATTTTTTTAATAGTAGTTTATAGACATAGATTCACAGTATAAATATGTTTGGGAACCTTTCCTTTCCATTTAATTTTACATCACTGGGAGTTAATTTACATCCAGACAGATGCACAGAAGTGGTCAGATCACAGAGTTTTCACAAATGTGTGCACCTATGTAACCCACAGTTTCATTAAATAGAGAACATTTCTGTCACCTTCTGTCTCTGATGCCTGTTCACAGCCAATCCCTGCCCACATGTTCTTCTACCTGCACTCCCATCCCCTGGAGCCAGTTACTGTTCTTATCTGTCACCCAAAATTAGTTTTTTTCTATCTTAAAGCTTCATATAAATGGACATACACAATGTGTGGTCTTTTTTGCATCTGTCTCTTCCCCCCACTCAGGGCAATGCTCTTGAGGTTCAGCTATGTTAGTGTGCATTAGTGATGTATTCCTGTTAACTGCTGAGATGTCTTCCATTGCGTGGCTATAACAATTTATATATCCATTCTCCTTTTATGAACATTTGGATTCTCTCCAATTTTTATCTATGATGAATACAGTTGCTGTGTACTTTCCTATACAAGTTTTTCTGTGGCCATAAGTTCTCATTTCTTTTGGGTAAATAGCTAGGAGTGGGGTTGCTGGCTTGTAAGGTAGGTATGTGTTGATCCTATCTGTCAAATCATCATGTAGAGTGGTTGTATGATTTTACATACCTACTGGCAACGTATGAGAGCTATGGATATTTTATATCCCCTCCAACATTAGATGGTTGTCTTTTTAACTTTAGCTCTTCAGATAGGTGTATAGTGTCTCATTGTAGTTTTATTTGCATTTTCCTAATGATTAATGATGTCAAGCACTTCTTCATGTGCTTATTAGCCACTCACATATCTTCATCTGTGAAACATCTGTTCAAGTCTTTGCTTATCTTTCTTTTTTTTTTAAAGATTTTATTTATCTGAGAGAGAGAAAGAATATGAGTGATAGAAGGGGCCAGAGGAGGGGTAGAGGGAGCAGCAGCATCCCCAATGATGGGGACCCTAGGGCTCCATCCTAGGACCTTGAGATCATGACCCAAGCTAAAGTCAGACACCCAAACTGTTCTGGGTAGGCATAACTTGACATTTTCCCATCCAAAGGCTGGTCTGGTGATTGTTTTAGATTGTGCAAGAAAACATTTGAAAAATGACTCCCAGTGTGTTGTATTCTTCTCACTCTGGACTAGACACTGAATTTTCGCATGAAACTTGACCTAGATAATTTCCAGGTTGGATGCAGTCAATTAAACCATAGGTGGTTGCATAGAAGGTATTACTATAGCTATTAAAGGGCGTTTGAAAAAATAAAAAAAATAAAAAAAAAATAAAGGGCGTTTGAGTCCATTTGTAGGAGCAACTTAACCACATTTTGTTTTTCTTCCCTCAAAGGGAAATGTGATCATGTAGACATTTGAACTTGAAAGGCTATACAAAATTTGCATTTTCTTTTCTCGGTAAAATCATTTTGGAAACAACTTGAACCTTGTGTTAACATTCATAACATACTAATTTGTCTAGGAGGCAACTTTCGAAATCCAAAATGTTAGGCTCCTTACTCTATAACTCCTTGAAACTTCATACTGATTCACAGATCAAATTGATTCACAGATCATACTGATTCACAGATCCAAACAGCTGTCTGTTAAGGACTCCTACTTAACCTCCCAAGAAAAGATTAAACAAATAATTCCACTCAATTGTTTGATAAACCCTAGACATTTTCTCTTTAAAGGAAAGTCCAGATTTGAAAGTTGTTTTGACCCTAAATTCAGGGGGTTGAAGTGCTAACGAATCATTGTATTCAAAGAATCAAAGTTTCTACAAATTTAGGTGTCTGAAAATGTGCCAGTAGATTATTTCCGTTTTCCAAGGAGCTCTACTACCTTAATAAGCTAATACAAAACTGGCAGGTAGGATAAATGTCATTGAAAATGCTGACTGATATGGATTCCTGAGGATCATGCAGAGACTCTTCCCTGTTCTTAAGAAGGTAGGATGCACTTGATTTGTGATGTCCACCATTCTTGAGCAAGGAAGTACCTTTTACAATACTGTGTACCTGACCTTTCAAGATATGAGGTTCTAAAGTTAGCAAGAGAGCATAAGCAAACAAATTATGCAGTGCTATCAAATATTCTATTATCCCAATGTTTAGAAAGGCTCATCAGTCAACTTTTCACTCTCTATGTAAGTTAGGGGAGATATTTTAAATCCTAGAGAAGGAAGCTGTTCAAATCCTGAGTCTCCAAGTGATCTGTGCTCCAGGGACCTAATCTGCCTTTGTTTTTATTTCCTTGTATTTCCCACTAGGTCAAGGTTGAGAAAGGTGAGAAAGGCCAAGAAAAGTTCAACCCAGATCCTTCACTTCATTTGCAAGTCTCGCTGAAACTTTTGATAAGGAGAGGGTAGAGGGAAGTCTGGGCTCCAACCTGCACAGCTCCCGAGTTGCTAGTAGATTTCCATTATCCTTATCACTGCAGAGTGTGGAGATTTGAGAGCTGGGGGGATTCACACAAGATGCTGAAACGTGAAAGGAGTGATGACTATATGTCAGCCCTGTTTGATTTACTCCAGGGGAAACTGCATTTTAAAAACTCTCCTGTGAAAAATGTGAGGCTTTCTGAAAGCACAGGCTCATACAATTCTGCACTAAGGCAGCTTTCTGCAGATAGCAGGGCTGTCTTATCCAGCAGTGCCGGCAAGGTTTCATTCAACTATGCCTGATTTTTGTTTTATTTTTATTTTTTTAACTTGCCATCAAGGAGAAATTTCTTCCTTTTCCTTGCCCTGGAGTAATGCTCTAAATGGCTGTCCTAAACTGCAAACAGATATTTTTTCAAAGTTCTCTGCTGTAATTTCCATATGATAGTTTGAAATAGGTCATTTTAATACAAGTTACTTCAGTGGGAGGCACAGATGAATACCCATCTTTGCAAACAAATTTATTTGAGGATATGTGGGAGTGGGGAACAGGGGACATCCTCTAAGCTCAGAATGTAGTCACTTCCTTGAGGACTGTATCCAAAGCCTGCAGCTAGATTACCCTTTTCCTAAAGAGGCACTGATCCAGGCACTGTTGAAATGGGAAAGGAGTGTTTTCTCACCATGAAAAGATTAGCTTGAAGTTTTCAGAGACAAGCCCCAGCTGTTCTGATCCAATCAGAAAAGTTTAGTTATTACCAATGTCTACTTTTTCAGTAAATTTGCTGACCTCAAGAAGGGCAGCATCAAGAGAGGAGAAAGAGAGACAGAAAACAAAAGACATATACACACAGAGGAAAAAAATGCCTTTTTCCTAAAAGCTGTATTAGTTGTTATATCTCAGCTAACTTAGAAATTCAAAAAGGCGGAAGCATGAAGCAACATAAGGCTCCAGTCTTTAAAATAGAAGCACACGAGGCAGGAGTATGCAACACCAAGCTTCTAACTTTCTTATGTGTCCAGTTATTTGTATGCAAATGATATTGAAGTATAATGGACATGCAGCTCCACATGTGGACACCCATAAATCTGCACCCAGATTCAGAAACAGGATGTTTCCTGCAACCCCTGCAGCCCCTCAAAGTCACTGCTCCCACCAAGAGTCACCATTCTTTGATTTCTAACACCACGGATTTGCTTTGCCTATTTTTGAACTTTGTAAAAATGGAATCCTACAATACGATGTCCCTTGTACCCAGCTCCTTTCTCTTACTAACATGTTTGTGAGGCTCATTATGTTGTGGTAAGTAGTGGTAATTGGTTCATTTTCATTCCATGGATATTCCATTGGTTTTACCTCAGTTTTTCACTCATTCTAATCATGATGGATCATTCAGGGCTTTTGTTTTTGTGGGTTTTTTTTTTTTTCAATTTGGGACTATTATAGTTCATGTCGCCATGAACAACCTCATACATATCTTTTGGTGAATGTATATATACCTACTTTGTCTCCATGTATCTGAAGAAATGTAGCCTTGTAGAAATCTAAGAAACAGAAATTGAAGTTTTTTTCAAAAACTGTGCATCTTCAAGGACAGAACAATTTCGAAAGAACCCGTTGACTAGCTCTGTGAGGGGAAAGACCAAAAAGAAGACAGAAGTAAAGAAAATCTGTTTTGTGAAGTTTGTGTCTCTGCTGGGCGCTCAGGATTGAGTTTGCTTTTAAAATGTTAAAATTTGTTTAGTGATTCATATCTGCGACTAATTGCTTTGATCTTTAAAGTAATGAAAACAGTTGAAAGAGGAAGAGAGTGGGTACTCCCTGTGCTCGACAATTAAGTTTCATGGAGATAATCCCTAATGACTTGCAGAGCATACAGAGCATCCTCCAGCCCCACTGGAAACGTGTTCCTGCAATAACAAACTCACGTTGGCATTTTCACAATATGGCTTGCCAGTTTCAGAGGAATCGTAAATTTGATAATAACCGTAGCTTAGGTTCACCGGTACTATAACTTCTCTCTGGGATTTGACTAGACCTTGGCAAGCTGTAAACCTGTGCTGTACATGTAAAATACACACAGATTTAGAAGAATCATGAAAAAGAATATCACAGGAATAACTCTTGATACCAATTACATTTTAAGTGATATATACATTGTATAGACATTGGGTTAAATAAATTACTAAAGTTAATTTTATCTGGGGATCCCTGGGTGGCTCAGCGGTTTGGTGCCTGCCTTTGGCTCAGGGTGTGATCCTGGAGACCCGGGATCAAGTCCCATATCGGGCTCCCTGCATGGAGCCTGCTTCTCCCTCTGACTGTGTCTCTGCCTCTCTCTCTGTCTCTCTCTCTCTCTCTCATGAATAAATAAGTAAAATCTTAAAAAAATAAAGTTAATTTTATCTATTTCTTTTTACTTTATTAAGGGAGTTACTAGAAAATTTAAATAGGTGGCTCGCATTAAATTTCTGTTATGCTTTTAGACCTTGATATCACCTTCCTAAGACTGGTGGTCCAGCCCAGAAAACAATGACTTTGACAGGATTGGAAAAATAAGATTTTCAGATGTGCTTATTTTCTGACTATTTATTTTTCACATTTACACAGATTCCATGGCATATATAGGCTTAATTTGGTTGCAATTATCTTTTTGTTACTTCATCATTTTTATCATAACATTAATAGACATTTAGTAAGTACCAAGTGTGTGCACAGATAATGAAAACATGTTAAAAAGCCATGCCTTGGGCAGCCCAGTTGGCTCAGTGGTTTAGCACCGCCTTCAGCCCAGGGCCTGATCCTGGAGACCCGGGATAAGAGTCCCACGCCAGGCTCCCTGCATGGAGCCTGCTTCTCCCTCTGCCTGTGTCTTTGCCTCTCTCTCTGTGTCTCTCATGAATAAGTAAATAAAAATCTTTAAAAAAAGAAAAAAAAAAAAGAAAGAAAAAGCCATGCCTTGGTTGGAGATAAAAGCCCCACATGTTTCATTCATTCATTTATTCAGCAAACATTTACTGAGTTTTTTTGTGGTGGCTACTAGGCAAAGAATGGGGGATTTATTGATAAATAAAGGAGCTTAGAGTCAGATGGAAGAGAGAGATAAGAATAGAGTGAACATATGGAAAGTAGACTGAGGGGAGAGAGGTGCAACATGACCTACTTTAGATACTTTGACCAGTGCCCTTGTACTCCCATGCTTTTGTCCTCAGAACCAAGCCCATTTAATTTGTATCAGGAAGTCAGAGGATCAGGAGAGTCATCACCCAAGAGTATTCTAGGAGATCTTACATGTACATATAGAAATCACTTGCCTGCAGAACCACACCTTTGGGCTGGTGATTTGGGATGCTGTTTCAAATGGAGAATCCATTTAATCTTTTAAAATTCAGAAAGGGGTCCAACATAGATTTTCCAAAAGAGCAGGGATGTGTTTTTTCAGATTCTGACGAAGGTACATTTTGAACTAATTAATTGCTCCTGTGAGTGACTTGCATAATGCCTATGGAACCCTTCAGATAGCATGTGTGGCCAGAGACACCATGTGCTACTTGTTTTTTTCTGCTGCCTTTAAAATGAAATTGCATGAATATCTGAAACTGGAAGACTTGTATTATTTCATGTTTACACTGATTCAGAATAAAAGATGGCATTTTCTTAACTCCTTTTCCAGCAAGAAGGAATAATTTTTGAAGTCTGAGTTCACTCTTCAGCTCTCATACTCACTAGCTGATTAACCTTGGGCATATTAGCTAGATTGTCTGGGCATTAGCCCACAGGTGAAGGTCAGCTTATGTATAAGGGCAAAAGGGCTTTTAAAAAGTGGCATTTATCAGATTATAACAGTAAAATTATTTTTTTAGATTGATTTATTTATTCATGAGAAACACAGAATGAGAGAGAGATTGAGAGAGAGAGAGAGAGAGAGAGAGACAGGCAGAGACACAGGCAGAGGGAGAAGCAGGCTCCATGCAGGGAGCCTGACATGGGACTCAATCCCAGGTCCCAGGATCATGCCCTGAGCTGAAGACGGCACTAAACCACTACTACCTGGGCTGCCCCTATAACAGTGAAATTACTTATTGTATTAAATGTACTCATGCAGAAAAATATATAAAAATAAGTTTAAAACCACCTGTATTCCCACCACCAGAGAAGAATATGTTCACATTTTTGTACATTTCCATCCAATTGTTTTTGGATATTATTTTTCAAGGTTGAGGTTATATGACATTTATATAATTATATTTCCTGTCTTTTTCATTTGACATTATTGTGTAAATATTTTGCAGAATAGAACTATTGAATAAATATTGTGTAAAAATGTTTTCAGAAAGAAAAAACTTTAAGGACATCATTTCCATTTCATACATACTTTGTCATAGGATGAACATAATATTTAATTTTTTTGGAGGGCATTTAGGTAGATAAGAGTTATTTATTCCATGGGAGGACAAGTAAACAAAAGACGATTTAAAATTTCAAAGCTGAATAAATATATAATATTTTTAAAGTTTAATGCAAACAACACAATGTGCCTTTTGACTTGTTAAAAAAACAAAATGCAACTGAATAAATTTAACAGTCTTTTTGGCCTTATTCAATGATTCATGAATCAGACAGCATTCCATCTAGCAGGTAGAAGGGCACTCTCAGGAGCTGTAACAAAATGGAAAACTGTTATTGGCAGAAGGAAGCAGGGCAAGGAAGTTTTTCTAGCAGAGAGTGGATTGTTTCAGGCAAGGCCATTTTCTTTTGGAGGAAGGCAGGGGTCTATCAGACAGATTACCTCATTCGTGCTAACCAGGTAATTCTAGACAGACTGGTTAAAGGTTACATTTCTTCAGAGAGGCTGAAAGGGCAATTAGCTTAGGAATTAAATTTTGGTTTGCTGATGTGGGGCTTAGCACAAGCGAGTTCATTTTCAGTCTGTTTTCTCTCTTTTAATAGCTTGTGAGTTAATTTGCTTTAACTACAACACTCAGAAATAATCAATGTCCTCATTGTAGAGACAAAGACTTTGTAACAAAAATCAACTGATAAGCTTGTCATAAACACGAATCCTTGTTCTATATGATGTAATTGTGAATTGCCAATTACAATCTGACACAATTGTTCATTTCCTTGGGCAAAAGTATTAGGTGGCATACTTGTGAGAGAAGGAAGAGAGGTGGTCATAGGAAGGTTTCAGGAAGAGTATGAGAGGCTTCAAAGCTGGGCTTTGAAAGATGCAAGAGGATTGATAAAAGTCTCCATAATTCAGGGATTTTGGCAATCACTGGCATATCCCTTCGTCTATGAATATTGGTTTTGTGATTATTTTAATATAACAGATATAAATCCATACTGCCAAATGCATGCATTTTCTGGAAGCTTGCAATGGACCCTGTGTACTTCTGAGAAAGGAAAATGCCAAGTCCTACAAGCTAAGTCTAGTAGTGATTATGTAATGCACAGCACTGAAGTAATGCAGGGAAGCATTGCTTTACAGATTTTTTGTGAGATTGGCTGGTAGGAGGAGTGGGTGGACACTATAGAGAAGAGAGCAATTAGGTAAAAATGTTAGGCCACTCTTTTTGTGGCTAACATACTAGCAATGTTAGAGAATTTGACTTGAATCATTCAAGTGTGATTTATGTCCAATTCTTCATTGCAACTTACAACTCTGACTCTTAGCTTTTGTTGGGTCATCAGCCTCCTTGAAAGTTTGATGAAAGCTAAGGCTCTGCTCCCCACTCTGACTCCCGGCAGAAGAAGAAAGAAGTTGTATGGAATTATATCTCAACATCCACCTTTTAAACTTCCTATGTCATGGATGCCAGGTACAAAAGGGCTGATTTATTAAAGAATATAGTTACATAAGTATTATTCTCCAATTATTAGTTTGGTTTCCCCTTCTAATTCCTTTGGTTTTGGAATCTCCATCATTATAAGTGGAAAGAAAGAAGGGAGCTTGCTTAACTGTGTCTCTGCCCAGCACTAGGCTTGGTATCTCACACTGAAGAGAGCCCTTAGTCGTCAGGATAGCCCTGAGTGAGTTAAGGACTAGGAGTGGAGTGGAGAATTATTTTTATTTAATTTAGAAATATTCAGATGGAGCAAAGCTGAGGATACCTAAAAGTGCAAATGATAAAATCTGATATCACTTCTAAAATGATGGGGAATAATATCTGTTTGACAAAATTTAGATTTTGCAATAGTTGACCCAGGAAAATGAGGCTAGATAGAAATGACAGCCACTGGCAAAAAATCTTTTGCAAAAGATTCACTAAGGCAAAAATCTTTGAGGTTATTATGGATAAAGTCTGATAGCTGAAGTAAATGTTTATTAGGTTTTTTGAAAAGAAATGAATTCACCCCAATGAAAATAATTTTGATAACATAAAAATGAAAATGGAAAAATTAGAGATGATTGACTTGTGTTGGATAGAAATTTGATTAAAAATTAAATTGGCCTAAAAAAAAAAAAAATTAAATTGGCCTAATGACATTTACCTGAGAAACTATTGCCTTGATGAAGATACTCCAGTGCTGATTCAAATCTGATTAGTGTTTGCATGTTTGTAATCAAAACATATGTGGGAGTGAAATGGCAGGGTCAAAGTGTCTTTTTTCCCCTTATAGGCCCATTTTAGGAAAAAAATATATCATGAATACGGTCACCAAAGTGCAAGAGTTAATTGCTGTTCCAGAAGTTAAAGACCCATTTAAGTGATTCTGAACTTCAAAGCCCTTGATTTGAAAAAGGGATCACTTTTGGATAGCAGCCTTTATGTCTCATTAAGACTCCAAACATCAGAGAAGAAATAATTATTCCAGCTTCTCATTCCAAAAGATTTGCAGATTCCTTGCCTGAGTAAGGACAATTTCTGAATTAGTGTCATCTGCATTAGTGCCTTTCAACTGGAAGCATTCTCTCTAAAATTGTTTGTTCTTAGGATTGCTTTTTTTTTTAAAAAAAAATATGTATATATATTTGGTTGCAAATGAGGTTAATGTTAGTCAAATCTGACTCTCTTTTGGTCCCTAAATTCAGTAACAGGCTCTGCCTATATGGCCTTAAACAAATTACTTAATCTTTTTAATCTTGTTTCCTCAACCATCAATGGAGCAATAACATTCATACTACAAAATTATCAAAAGGATTAAGTAAAAAGACTTTAAATACCCAGGCTTAAAGTAGATGTTCAATAAACTGTAGTCTTACTAAGGCCACTATTATTAATATATTGCACATTTTCTGTGCTTACAACATAATTACTCTAGATGTTTAGTTTGAATGATTTGTCCCTCTGTTAAAATGCAAATTTTCCAAGACAAGAGTTAGGCCTTGTATCAGTATCTGTATCAGTCATCTGAAACCTATCAGAAAACAGACTGGGTAGCTGAGGGATTATTTACAGAAAAGTGGGCAGAGTAAGGGAAACCCATAAGGGATGAAGAAGCACCCAGGGCTAGCAACAGCAGGGAGCCTTTAGCATCCATAGCTTAAGAGGCAGAGGAGGAAGGCCACCAACAAGAGCCATGGCTTTAGATAGAGAAGTACCAAACTACTATGGACAGCAAGGGAGTCAGTAGAAGAAATACTCCAACCTCTCTCTCATCCTGCCTTCTAAACTCCTGCTGGTTCCTCTCATTGAATGAGCCCAAGAGAAAGCCAGAAGACAACAAAGCTAAGACAGTCTGTAGAAATCAACATCTCTAAACCTAAACCAGGGAGGAGAAAGGGAGAATGGATCTGAGAAGTAACCTGAGAGTGAGCAGCAGAGCCTCCCCTGGCTTAGTCGATTAGTACAGCCGCTTTATGTATAGCAGGTGCTAAGAAATATTTGTGGGAGGAAAGGAATTGAAACTGATTGAAGACGGTTCATACCATGTTGACAATTCATGTTTAAATGTAGACTGAGAAAAAGTCGTCATAATAACATAGTAGTTTGGAGGTAAGTTTTGGGATCAGACCTGTCCCAATTTGAATTATGCCTTCACTCCTTCCTAACTGTATGATCAAGGGCAGTTACTAAATGACCTGACCTTAGTTTCTCCTTAAAGAATAGAACATGAGATTAATAGCTACTTTAATCTGCTGTAGCATAACTGAGATGATGTGTGTGGTATGCCTGTCACAGAAATCCTGAAGAGATGTGAGCAAGTGAATTCCTAGTATCAGTGGTTCTCAACTGGCGGCAATTTTGCCCTTCAAGGAACACTCTGCAATATCAAGAGATATTTTTGGTTGTAACAGATAAAGAGGTTCTATTGGCATCTAGTGGTTAAAAGCCAGGGATCCAACTAAACGATCTACTATGCCCAGGATAGCCCTCCATAACACAGAACTATCTGGCCCCAAATGTCAGTGGTGCCAAGATTGAGAAACCCTGGCCTAGAGTGTTTTCATCTCTGCATCTCCATCCTTGGCCCTGCATATTATTTGACATTGGCTCTTAATATCCCAGATTATTACTCCCCTTTTCACTCAGTAAGTTTGAGATTCCTGTCTTCCCTCTTCCATAAAAAGATGAGGTGATATTATGTATATAACACTTCAACATTCTGTGACTTTGTCTTTCCACTACGTTAACTAAATAATTACAAAAAAAAAGAAGAAAATCACTGTGATAGGTTGTAACCCGAACTACAACTACCCAATATTAGAGCACTTATGTCAAATATGTGTTATAGATTGATAAGGTAACAACTGTAGGGAGCTATTTCTAGGGGCATTTCAAAATCACCAGGGAGCAATGTCTGAAACATGTTATTTCTGCAGCTGTGATCTCTAGTGAGGCTCTTTCCTATAGGAAACAAAAGCCACAAACTCATAAAACTAATGACTGAAATAGGTCAGTGGAATTAAACATTAATTTAATTAAAGACTGCCCTTAAATACAGTTTGATTATGCTTTTTCCTCTCTTTATCACTTTTTCCTATCCTTCAACTCAGTTACATTCTACCCAGAGTTGTTGCCCCTGGCAACAGCCGATGTTCCTCTTGAGAAAGTTAAGGTTATTAAAGCAAAATGCCCTTCCACCTCAAGCAGCTCTAGGTCTTCATTATTTGTTTCATTTCCTCCAACCTCAAAGGAAGGGCGATCCTTCCAGCTCTCCAATTCATTCATTCATTATTGAGTTTTTACTCCAGTCCTTGGCTAAGGTAGAACAAGCATAATGTCCCTATTCTCACAGAGCACACTGTCTACGGGGCAATTGGGATATTAATCAAGTAAGCAAACTAATAAGTACTATGACTAGGGCTATAAAAGAAGTGAGGACCATGATGGAAATTAAAACCAGAGTCCTTCTTAGGTTAATGAAGAGCTTGAAAGTATTCTTTTTTTTTTTAAAGATTTTATTTATTTGAGAGAGAGAGAGAGAGAGAGAGAGAGAGAGAGAGAGAAAATGAGTGGGAGGGAGGGATAGATGGAGAGGGAGAAGCAGACTCCCTGCCCAGCAGGAAGCCCTGACTCTGGGCTCGATTCCAGGATCCCAAGATTGTCACCTGAGCTAAAGGCAAATGGTCTACCCACTGCCTAGCCTCCTAGGCACCCAAGAGCTTGGCGTTATTCTGAAAGCAGTGGGAAAATGCACATATTTTAAGTGGGGGCAGCGACTTAATATTTGTTGACATTAATGTACATTTTCAGTGGACTGAGAGCATTTTACAGATGGTGACTTATTTAATACACCCACCTTGTGAAATAAGAACAATAATTATACCCACATTTATAATTGGGAAAATAGAGGCACAGGGAGCTTAGGAAATCCAAGGTCACATAGCTATATTAGGATTTTTTTTTCAACTTCATCACAATTGAACTGGGGCAGGGTTGGGGAGAGAGAGGCTAAAGTATTGACGGTAGGATGTTTGGCAGCTACACTGCCCTCTACCCACCAGATGCCAGTAACAACCTCCTCTCTCTCACCCTTTGTGACAACCAAAAACAGGTCCAGACTTTGTCAGATATTCCTCGGGAGGGAGGGAGCAAAATCTTTCCTGGCTTAAAACCCCTGCTTTATAGAAAAAGTTAAAAATAAAACACCTCAAATCCCATCATTCAGTAATGACTGTGCTGATAACTTCCAGACTCCTTTCTCAGCTCTTTCTGCCTTTGCTTCAAAACTTGGTTCTTGTGAAGATCAACCACCTCAGAGGGTTTCCTCTTTCCCTAGTTAGTGGATACTTGAATTCCATGGGTCTATCCACTTATAAATCACTCAGCAAGAGCAGTGATGGGGAGTTGTGTGGCTCAGCTTTCCTGAGTATTAAAATAGGCCTTGCAGGCGGAAGAGTGGAAATGTGGGAGTCAAAGCAGGTCATGGAGGAGCCCAGTGTTCTCTGCCTACTAATCTTCTCCATCATTGAGGGGTACCCTAACTCAGAGCTAGTGCCTCTTAGCAGTGCAGAACTGTGGATAGTGATGACCAAGTTTGGGGACACAGAAGAAGTACATTCTTTCTCTGGGCAGCACTCTGGACTAGAGAATGGTGGGTAAGGGAAGGATGGCTCTGCTTTAGTTTTGGAAATAATGATATACCATAGTGAGCTAGCATCAGATTCTCGCTTTGAAAAGTGTGAGGATACCTAACATGAATGTCACTTAATAAGTGGCCATGAATATTGGGTTTTAAAATTTATTTTTATTATTTTTTAAAGATTTTCTTTATTTACTCATGAGAGACACAGAGAAAGAGAGAGGCAGAGACACAGGCAGAAGGAGAAGCAGGCTCCATGCAGGGAACCCGGTGTGGAACTCAATCCCAGGACCCCAGGATCACGCCCTGGGCCGAAGGCAGGTGCTAAACCACTGAGCCACCCAGGGATCCCCGGTTTGTTTTATTTGATGCATTCAACATCTAACATACCAAGGAGGTGTTCTGAGTCCTTTAAATTTCACCCAAGGTCTCTAACTGTGCCACCATCAAAGAATAGCAGCCAAAGATTTACTGATTCATTCAGTGAAAATGTACTGGGAGTTTGTCATGGGCTAGGCTCCACATTCTCTATCCTCATGGGGTTTAAGGTATTGAAAGGAGAAAGAAGCCATCAAGGAATCACATGATATGACATGTGGTCACATCATGTGACAATTCTAACCACCACTTTGAAGGGGAAAGTGCTTGGAACCTCTTAGCGGGATTGGGGAAGTTTGACCTAGTCTTAGAGTGAGGGGAGTAGGAAACTGCTCAGTGGTTATGAAGACTCTTCAAGGATATGAAGAATGAATAGACATGAATTAGTTGAAGAAGGTCAAGACAAATAAAGTCCTCCAGGCAGAGAAGAGAACATGTTCAAAGCCCAGCAGGGAGGCTGACTTTATCTCAGGAAGCCCAGGGTTGTGTGTTTTTCAGGTGTCTAGGTTAGGACACATGTATGCACATGTAATTTGGCATCACTGGCCACTGTCCACACTGCATAATACTAGGTTATATTCAAAATGTATGTGTACTATAGTTGGATCATGTGTAATTTCCATTAATACATGTTATTTACTTATACAGAATAGGCTTCTAATGTTTAGCTCAGCTTTGGAGGATAAATTTGGAGGTTCACTGGATAGAAGATCATGTGTTAATACAAGCAAAGTGTGATGGAAGAATGATACCTTACAGGATTGTATCTGCCAAAACAAATAACAATAAGGAGGAAAAAATCAGGATCCAAGACACTCTAGACAGGGTAGATGATCAAAATTGGAAGTAGTATGACATTGTGGAAAGAACATACATTTTGAGGTCAGAACCACCCAAATGCAAATCTTAGCTTCACTTGCCTTATAATCCTAAACAAATTTCTTCATTTGACTAAGCCTACTTTCTTACCTGAAAAATGGAGTAATGAAATATACTTAATAGGATCAATGTGAAGAGAAAAGATGACTTATGAAAAACTCCTGGCACATTATCGGTGCTAAATAAATGGTGACTAGCATTATCATGGTTAATATGATAAAGTTGGTGCTCCCGAATTTTAAGCATGAGCCACAGATTTCATTTAGAGCTTCATTTAGGAGTCCATAGCAAAACAGGAATATTATATGACTGATTGTGTAAATGAAATAAAAGCATAGAAATTCCTTGGACAAGGCAAGATTATCTAGGAAGTTAGGCATGAAAGAAATGTTTAACTCAGGTCTTCATTGAGTCCTCACTGGACAATATGGAAGACAATATCTTTAAACTCATCCCCATGGCAAATGAATATAAATTCTATGCATTTAATTCTTCTTTAATCTTTCAGAGTAAGCAAAAGTCATAAAGTGGAAAAGCATCTGTTGGCAGTGATTATTTTTATTTCAGCCGTACATCTGCCAAAAAAATTTTTGCATCCGTTGTGTGTATTAAGTAGATCATTTATATTCTTTCCTTTTTAATTTTTTTATAGGCACACAAGTAGTGTTCATGTTCTCAGTTAAACATCTAAATAAGTCTTTGAGGTATGTGTTATAATGCCTCTTTTACAGATGAGATCCTCAAGTCCAGGGTTAGTAACAGATGGATTGAGGATATGAACTAAGGGCCATTTAATTCATTTGATTCCATCCTTGCCCTCTATCTCGGCCTACCACCTTAACAAATATAACTAGGCTATGTGTTCCCCTGATGGGAAAAGAGAGGGCCATACATAGGAATAGAAGGGAAATTAAATTGGGGGCTCTAGGTCTAACGTTGTTTTATTATAAGCCATAAAGGAAGAATGTTTTGTAAATGAGTTTTCTGGGAGTGATGTTTTAATCTTTTTGTTGTTCTCATTTATTCCAAATCATTTAACTAAAATGACATAGATAAAAAGGATATTAAGAAACACATTCAACTAGATCATGGCAGTGCAATATATATACCAAATTGCACGGATGGCTTAGTGTTGAACTCTGTGCCTTCAAAACAAGGAGAAATAAATGGACCTGTTTATATTAACGAGGAAAACACAAATCTGCAATTTGTAACTTAAATGTAATTCTATATAATCAGGTTAATTCCTATCTAGTAAACACACTCAAAGTTAACTGACATTAAAATATCTTCCCAGTAAGGGGCGCCTGGATTTATGTCGTTTATGTGTCCAACTCTTGATTTTGGCTAAGGTCATGATCCCAGGATCCTGAGGTCTACCCCTGAGTCAGGCTCTGCACTGGGCATAGAGCCTGCTTAAGATTCTCTCTCTCTCTCCCTTTCCCTTTCCTCCTCCTTCTCCCCAACCCTGCCATGTGCTCTCTATAAATAAATAAATAATCTTCTCAGTTCATTTAATTTTCATTTTTTACATGATTCTGAGTATAATAAATTAATCATAGTCCATATTTTATAGTAAGTGATTAGTGCCTTCATAGGGGGTGGTACCCCTGAATCATACCCCTGAAATTTGCTTTCAAATTTCAAATGATGATGATGATGATGATGATTGTCAAAAACCGTGAGGAGTTTGAGATTTTCCTGTACTTGCAAGCTAACAAGTTAACTTGCCAAAGATTCATAGATGCTGGCAAATGACACATAGTTCCTATGTCAGTGGCTAAAGACTTTCCTACTTACACAGCAGGGGATATTTGCTTCCTGTTTAGACTGGCTCGACATGTTTTCCAAGTCTAATGAGGG